>NC_068551.1:11439134-11752884 GCF_026212275.2 Microplitis demolitor
GGCCTCCCATCTGCTGGCCTACCAATCGCACAACAAACTTTACGTTGGGTTAACTCCCCAACGTAAAGTAATACTGAGTTCAAGACAATACTGAACCAGGAAGTGCTCCCCACAACCTGCCCTTCTCGGATGAGGGCAACCCACTAGCTGGGCGGAGTACCGAGATTCCGAACGATGACGACCTTGGCGATTAACGGACTGCATTTAGGTGGACGGAGGAATTACGAGCCGATCTCTTGATGTGCTATAATAACAGTGAACCGGAGCGGAGAGGCTACATGGCGAGGATGCATGCTCTCTGGAGCAATATGCATCCTAACTACAGCCATCTGTCACAACAACATCTCCGAGACTATGCCTCTCATCTCCGGCGAACACGGAGATCACTGTTAATGAACAGACGATTATCTCATCGTCTGTCTTTTCCAGCACAGTTACATCAAGAGAGACGCCGTTCTTCTGAAGACGCTGACAATGATTTTGAAAGGCGACAAGTATGTATCTCAAAGAAGATACACTACCCAAAACAGCTACTTGACACGGTAAACCAAGAACTATCTGCCCGGATTCAGGAAGACTCTATTTTGCTCACCATCAATCAAGCTGTCTATGATGCTGCTTCCTCACTCTTACCTCCAGCGAGGAGAAATGTTTCTTCTCCTGAGGCAAAGATAAGAGGGCGCATTGGGCAGCTGTCACTAAAGATTGATGATCTCCGGAAACATGTCTCCCGCATTCAGTGTGTGATTGAGTATGTAAATGCACGTAAAGCATTTACATCCAAAGTCCGCCGCATTGCGGCTGGACTACGCTATCAGCATCACACACTGAATAAGGAGAATCTTCTTAATATCAAAGAAGGTTCTCTTAACAGGTTGCGGGCTCTAGTGACTGCTAAAAAGTCACTAGAGAAAAAGCTGAAGCGGCTTACCGATAACTCTTTGTTTCGGTTAAGTCCTTCACGCTTTCTGACACCTAAGACATCTGTTTCTGGCGATTCCCCATCCATCGAGCAAGTAGAAGCTTTCTGGTCCGAGTTGTATGGTGATCAACCGAACGTGAATCGTGACACTCCAGCTCTCAACGACTTCGAAGCATTTTGTCGACAACATCGCAACGACAATGCTGATGAAGAGAGCCCCGAAGTCAGCGTGGAAGAAGTTCGTTCAGCTCTGAACAATGGTAAGAACTGGGCTGCTCCGGGTCCAGATGGCATTAACCTATTTTGGTGGAAGAAATTAACTTCTACCCATAGTCATCTGGCCCGGATTTTTACAGCGTTCATCAGAGGTAATGAACCAATTCCATGCTGGCTTGTAGAAGGGCGAACCGTGCTCATCCCAAAGAAAGGAGACTTGTCTGACCCGAAAAACTACAGGCCTATCACCTGTTTGAATGCGGTTTATAAGATTTTCACCAAAATCTTGAATAATCGCATTCTGCAGGAGATAGACCCTGTATGGCAGCAGATATACGAACAACGTGGCAGTAAAAGAGGCCTGTCAGGTTGCAAAGAGAATCTGTTAGTGGATCGTTGTGTCATTCAAGACGCGATCTGCTATCAGCGCAACCTGTCAATGGCCTGGATTGACTACCGCAAGGCATTTGACTCAACATCTCATGAGCTTATTCTCTTTTTGCTCAAATGCCTTGGGGTCAATCGCGATACAGTGGGATGCATTCGGCGTACGATGCAGCTTTGGCGAACACGGTTCCACATTTCATGTGGCAACGACAAACGTGTAACCGAAGCTGTACAGTACAAACGAGGAGTCTTTCAGGGAGATTCTCTGAGCCCTCTGCTGTTTTGTATCTCACTGCTGCCAATATCTGTTGCGCTACGCCGCACCCGTGGATACTCAGTGGGTCCATCAAATGATCGAAAGTATTCGATCACCCACTTACTCTACATGGATGATCTGAAGGTGTATGCTTCTGATGAGGAACACCTTCAGACAGCCTTGAATATTGTAGGGGAGTATACCCGGGATGTTGGCATGGCTTTTGGGTTGGACAAGTGCGCGGTCGTTAATCTGGTGAAGGGTAAGTGTTCTGATGTGCGTGAGGATATCGAGTTAGTAGATGGGAGCGTCATTGACCATCTTGACGCCGGAGAGTCGTACAAATATCTAGGGATTGACGGGAGTCCTATGCAGGACGCCTCGAAAATCAAAACGACTCTCTGCAGCGAGTATGTGCGGAGACTCCGGAAAATCTGGTCATCAGAACTTTCCGGGAAAAACAAAGTCTCTGCAACAAACATGCTTGCTGTCCCGGTACTCCTCTACTCTTTCGGTGTTCTGAAATGGGCCCGAAAAGAACTCAGAGATCTCGATATCAAGACACGCAAAGTCATGAATATGAATCGGAGCATGCACCCTAAATCCTCCATCACCAGATTATACCTTTCCCGGCACATCGGAGGGAGATGTTATACCCAAAACCAAACGATCGTGTTATCAATACTCTTGAATACCGTGCTAAAGTGCTCCAGATGCAGCTACCCGACACTTTGTGTAGGGTGTGTAAGCAACATCCTGAGACGCTTATGCATCTGTTGTCAGCATGTCCTGTGCTGGCAAGAAATGCATATGTCCAGCGTCACAATGCTGCTCTGCGAGTACTTTACTACCACCTAAGACATACTCACGGTATCGATAAAACACCAGTGCTGCCTTATCTGCCAGGAGATATTCCGCAAGTTGTTGATAATGACCGTTGCCGTATTTATTGGAACGTGCCATTCGCAACAACGCGGAAAATCGATCACAATAAACCTGATATTGTGCTCTTTGATAAAACCGCTCGTGACATTTATGTTATCGAGTTCTCAGCACCTGCTGAGTATAACATCACGGTTAAAGAAGAGCACAAACACGAAATATATCAGGATCTCCTGTTTGAAATTGGCAAACTCTACCCAGGCTACCGTGTCAAGCTTGTCGTACTTATTGTTGGCGTCCTAGGAGGGATGAAACAGACTTTTGTGTCTGCATTGGCTAAAATCCCAACTTGTTCTCCGCAAGTTGAGTTTTTGGCATCGCGGATGCAAAAGGCTGTTATTCTCGGATCCCTCCGTCTCCTAAGGCAACGAAACTTGGCCTGCTGCGCATGCTGATCATCTTGTTGATGAAGCATCGCAGCAGTAATGATTTGGCGCTCAGGTGAGGCCCTCGGTAGAGTCGGACTACCGGGGATAACCCCCTGAGCATTTAACCAAAAAAAAAAGAAATAATAATAATAATAATAATAATAATAATAATAATAATAATAATAATAATAATAATAATAATAATAATAATAATAATAATAATAATAATAATAATAATAATAATAATAATAATAATAATAATAATAATAATAATAATAATAATAATAATAATAATAATAATAATAATAATAATAATAATAATAATAATAATAATAATAATAATAATAATAATAATAATAATAATAATAATAATAATAATAATAATAATAATAATAATAATAATAATAATAATAATAATAATAATAATAATAATAATAATAATAATAATAATAATAATAATAATAATAATAATAATAATAATAATAATAATAATAATAATAATAATAATAATAATAATAATAATAATAATAATAATAATAATAATAATAATAATAATAATAATAATAATAATAATAATAATAATAATAATAATAATAATAATAATAATAATAATAATAATAATAATAATAATAATAATAATAATAATAATAATAATAATAATAATAATAATAATAATAATAATAATAATAATAATAATAATAATAATAATAATAATAATAATAATAATAATAATAATATTCAACCAACATCACTAATTGTTTTATTAATAACATCCCAGAATGCCTCGATTTCTTTATTACTTTCATCCTTTTTTTTTGCTTGTTTAGTTATGTATTTCCTCAAATTTATTGAGTTTTTCATAACCCTTGCATCCAGTGCCAAGTACTTTATCGTTTCTATAATTTAAAGAATTATTTTATACAACAATATTTATCAATTCTTGAGCAAGTCTGCTCTCAAGATTGAAAGGTTCTAGTGTCTTTTTCTACGCATGCATCTTGCTGCAGATCTTTGTGACCAGACTTAAAGTGCAAGGCTAGTACAAGCCTTACACAAGAAATTCGTGTCAAATTATAACTCAATTTTGGAAGACGACTATAATTAAAAATAGTTGCACATAACTTGCTCAGATCTGCTCAAGGTTCAAATTTGACCTTGAGCCTTGATCAGATCTTGGACAAGCTATTCGTAAGTACCTACTGTAAGTTATACGCATAGCTTGCTCAAGATCTGCTCAAGGCTCCAAGTCAATTTTAAATACCTACTGTAAGTTACTGCTGCAAAAAATGCGTCAGGCACTGTTTCATTGCACGTGATCAAGATATCTTTATATTATATATAAATCTTGATATTCTTTGATACGTTTCTTGATACACGATCTTGCGAGAGACGCATACGTACAAAAAGACTCTAGCAGCTAGGGGTTTTGCTGAAACACGTTTTACTATAGATCATTTTTATAATTTATTCGTATATTATCGTAAGAAATGCTTACCAATAAATTGATGGGATGAGGATGTTTTTTTAACAACTCATTAAGTGTTCGGTTACTAGACTCCTCATAATTATTCGTTCCATCTTCAGTCAAACCGTACACGCTGAATACTTCCGGTTTTATTATCTTCATCCAGAAGTTTTCGTAGTATGTAAATATTGCTTCAAAATGATTTCCAAAGCTACTATTTACAATTGCCTTCATTTTATGATAGGTTGATACAATAAGTCCTGGTGGGAGTAACGCTAGTGTGATGAGCTGCTTAACAACTGCGTAAATATCAGGATCCGATGATGGTGTGATAAGAGATTTATCTATCAATCCCAGTTCATTAGCCTTTTTGATTATCTTCTTAAAAGTGTTATAAACGAGAGAAAATTTAATTAAAATAATATCATATAATTGTCCATTATACGCATCATTTTTATAACCATGGCATTCCTTAAAATGTACGTGTACATTTTACATATACTTAGTCGAACTTAAGTTTGCCTTAATATTTGTAAGCATTTGCCCTAAACTACATCTTTTATAAATTTGTATATTTACAATCAATGAAAAAAACTGATTTCTACCATTATATTTGATAGTAATATTTTTAACAAAAATGTATGTGGACAATTAAATAAACAGACCTAATTTAACCGTAGCAGAAAATAAGTTTGACTGTCCTGTTTCAAATCAACCATAGATTCTCTTAGCTACAAGTATAAGATCGCATATAACTCATTTATTCTCATAAAATCTCTAACAACTGATGAGAATCGATTAGATCTTATGAGGTGTTTTTGACAGGATAATTTAAGGTACATGTACATACTATGTAGGAATTAACTTAGCAGCTTTAATGAAATAAATCATTTGTTTTCAGAAAGCAGTGATCAAACAACTCACCTGAACATAGTGAAAATAACAATGTTTAGCTACAATACCAGGAAACGCAGCATCCACGGCGTTGTGTAATCCAATTTCAAAGTCGGACATCTAGGATTCGGGATTGAAAGAAGGAAAGTTATTTTTAATGAATTCAAAAATTTTGGAATAACAATCCTTGCCCTTATTGCTCATAATAGCCCAAAAAATCGGTACAGCCTAAAAATAAAGCTGAACATGTACATTGATAAAATAATAATAAGAACACTAAGATCTATTTATAATTAGTATGTTTTTTGTATTTGTAATCGGGAAAAATATTTTAATTCATTATGAAAGTGGGTAGAATATCAAAACTTGCTCATAATTTGATTTTACTGTGTTGCGTTTTATATTATCATGTTTCATGCCATACGAGCCCACTTATCAAATCGAATGTACATGTACACTTAATTGATAGACATCTCTTGTCAAATTACCTTGTAATGTTCGTTACATAAATAGCTATCAATCAATTTGTACATGTACACTTAGTTTAATAAACAGCTTGTCACGATATTTAAATATCGCGGCAGTCTCACATCAGGTCGGTGAGCAACAGATGGCAGCACACGCTGCTCACACGTCTCTACACTAATTAATTTTATGATTATTTTGTTTATGTATAAGATTTTATTTTTATTATTACGCTGTTTGTACTTAATTAATTTATTAGGAGAAAACTGCGCTGAAGTCAGCAAAAATTACTGATTAGGTTAAGCTTGCAAGTATATTTTATGAGGCTGGGAGATAATTATTCGTTTTATTCATATGCTTGTAGTTATTGTGGTTGGTCGGCGCATGCGCGGCGACGCAACAGTTGTTAGCAACAAATTTATTATATTATAAATGACATTTATAATTATTATGCATACATTATTAATTGGTTTAGCAATTTAAATTACTACTAATTATTAATATAAGGAGTAATTGGGCATTTGACGTCGGGAATTAGCGAAGTTACACAATTGACATCGGGTACGTTGTCGTTGGTAGTATTTGGAATTAACATGCGACAGAGATAGTTCTCCAGTGGGTTAAACTGAGATGCAGATATAAAATATGGCCGGCCGAGGTGCCGGCATGAAACTCATGTGCTGCCATGGTCAGACGTGGATAAACATTTGTACGGGCAGGGTGTGCTGCTGCATAATAAAATTTATCTCAAGCAATATTTAAGTAGTGCATATGTAATAATTACAATTGCCATCGAGCTCGAATTAATTATTATCGAAGAGCGACAACTAATTTATTAAAATCCATTGGATAATAAAAATAACGATGGAGTCTGTTCACCGTCTATTCTACAACGACGACTGTAAGTACCTTTGGTAAATTCATTGGCGTGTAACTTTGCTTCCCCGCGTTGGTGGCCATTTGCAAGCGTGTGAATATCACGTAGTTGACGATTTTTTTTTATTGTTTGTATTATCATACTTTGATTACAAGCATATGAATGGAAGTTAGTAGTAATCGAGCCCAGTGGATGATTAAATTTTAATCACAAATATTTATTATTATTTAAACAGCGAATATTTATTTGAGGGAAAATATTTTGCTATTATTATTATTTTATGTCACGTGGTGACAATCATATGCGGCTGGGTTTCGATATTCCGACATATATATATACAGTACACAGCGCTGACTATTAATTTGAGTTATTAAGTGTTATTAATTAGTATTTTATGAATTATTACTAATCTGAGTTATGAAACATTAGTAATTTGCGTATTGATTAACAATAATTTGAGTTATAAATTATTATTTGTTTGAGTATTATTTATGAATTATTATTAATTTGATTTATGAATTATTATTACTCGGAGTCATGAAATATTATTTATTTGAGTAGTGATTATGGATTATTGGACATTTGTGTATTGATTATTACTAATTTGAGTTATTAATTATTGTTTAACTAGACATCGAGTGTGAAGTATTATTAATTTGCGTGTTGAGTATTATTAATTTGAGTTATTAATTATTGTTAATTTAAATTATTACTATATTTACTTTGAGTTGATTCCTCAAATTATTATTTAATTATCATGTGAGAGTGATCAGGGTAAATAACCTTCATAATTATATTACTCAAGAGGTGATATTTATTTTATTATTTGCGTCCAAAACCAATAGTATGAAATATTAAGTATTACCAGGAATTTTATTTCACAATACATTTATTGTTTATGCATTAATATTATTGTTTGAATTAATGTTATATGCGCATACTATTATTATTATTTTTTTTGTAAATGATTTACTATTATTTTTTTTGAACACTATTTATGTGAGGTTGCGCTATATGTGATTAACTAAATTATTAATTAATGAGAATTAAACAAATGGTCATCAACCCGGTGTTTACTTAATTTTATTATTTTATTTACTGCTATTTTTCTTGCTATCCTTATTCCTAAATCTGAAATCGCTATCCTGTTATTTATTTTATTTTCATTTTCATTTTCTCGGTTGTGTAATTTTGAGTTAATTTTGTTCGTGGGGCACACGAACTGGCGCCCAACTAGGTTTTCTAACCCAGCCTGAGCAGAGCAGCCAGTCCAAGGAGATTCAGGATATCTCCAAGTGGGACATTTGTTTTCTGGGTTTATTTTATTTTTCAGTTTTCGACCAACGGAGAGCCATAACGGCTATTGAGCGCCAACCACATTCCGCCGTGGGACGCGTGAAATAGTAGAGAACGTTATAAGCTTATGTCCAATTACTGCGTACTTTCAATTGAATAAATAGTCTACGATTGATTCATACATGTACATTCAATTTAATAGACAGTTTTTATCCAATTATCTTTTAATTGAATAAGTGATTATCAATTAGTTCGTATTGTATTATCAAACAATGAGGTATACGTATCCATCATAAATAACTTCAATTGAATCGGATTGAGAAATTCGAATCGAATTTAATCAAAAATTTCAGATTGATTTTCAATCAGTTTCAGTCAGATAGTTCAATCGGCAAAATAATTGATACAAAATTGATATTTTCGGATTGAATCCGATGAAAACATTTCAATCGGATTTATTCGGAGCTTTTAATCAGGATGATGAATTACCATACTTTAAAATAAATAAACTTAATTCTTACGGCACTTTGATTTTGAGCAGGTCCATCAATTTTGGCCATTATAGTCAACAACTGACTATTATTCATTCCAAAATAAGACACTGCTTTAAGCGTAGCAATAATGAAAATTTTTTTGCATGTGGCACTAATTTCTTCAAGAAAATGAGCGTCGTATATGTACAAATTTTCTCCACGTTTGTTGCAGTTGTTGGTATTAAAACCAAATTTCTCATATCGTGCACTAATTTTCCATCTGTTCCCTTTCCCGTAATACAATTGCTGATTATTTTTATCCAACAGTAAAAGCAGATAATTGGACTAGATCCGCTTATTAAATGAATGTACATGTATGAATTGATGGACAGCTATTTAATTAATTGAAAATGGTGGATTATTTGAACAGAGACGACCATTAAATTAAATGTGCATGTACGGATTGATTGATGGTTAATTGTTTAATAGAAATTTGTGGAGAATAAGATTATAGCGGTCTATCAAATTGAATATACATATACAAATTATTTGAAAGTCATTTAATTAATTAAAAATGGTATATAATTAGACTAGAGCCGTCTCTTAAATTAAATGTACATGTACAAATTAATTGATAGCTATTGAATTAATCAAAACTGGCGTGTAGTTAGACAAGATCCGCTTATTAAATAAATGTGCATGGACGAATTATTTAATATTCAATTAATTAAAACTGGTGTATAATTAGACTAGAACTCTCGATTTAATTGGATGTACATGTACGAATTAAATTCAGGCTATTTATACAATAAAAATTTCCAGGTAATCAGACCTGCGCCGTTTGAATAAGATATACATATATGATTTAATCTCATGCTTTATATCTAAGTATAATCTTAAACTAATGACTAATTTACTTTTTGTATTTTAATTATTCATTTATTTTTTCATTATTTAAATTCACATGTTCAATTATATACAACTTTATATTTAGCTGATTATGGAGATTTCAAACTACAGGAGTACAGTCACAGCCATCTATTATTTTGAGAAGAACTTCAGAGCTTTCTTATATTTATATTTTTATAGACATTGACGCTAGTTTATTATGACGGCGCCACATATTCTTTTCCCAAGCCCCCAATGGTTTTCAATAATTCCTTCATCCGCTTGCATTTTTTTTTTAGGCAGAAATACGCCTACTCTCGTGCCCTATGACCTCACTATCTTACATCAAATAATTGAAAATGCTCGCTAGGTGGCAGCTCAAGCCGACCCTTCAATAAGAACAAATTTTTACTACAGGTTTTGATCTATTGTAAGTTACCATTAAGAATCTACTGTACCATCACTATACTACAGTTATGGCGGTCAGTAATATTTTTGTAATGCAACTCAGATAACCAGTGACGTACGGTACACATAAAAAATTTCAATGTCGACTTTTGAGGTCCCTTTGACGTCAAATTTCACGCAAATTTGACGTAAGTTTAAAACTGCTATTTGACGTCTGTGGGACATCAAAATTTGAGACGCAATCACGATGTCAACAAATGACCTCAACTAGAGAGATATTTTTTACTTTTTGATTCTTGAATTTACTTTGTTGAATAGTTGCTAGATGTCACGAGCTGATTTTTCTTCAATATGTATCAAACGGTAAAATCGAATCTAAACAGTTTAGCTCAATTTGAGCTACTATTGTAGTCAAATTTTGCTGCTCAATTTTTGATGTCTCCAGTACGTCAAATAGCGGCTTTAATCTGATGTCAAATCTCCGCGCAATTTGACTGTTGGTTGAGCTCAACTGGCTATCAGGGATGGTCTTTCGTATAAAATATAATTCTGAAGAATTTCCATTCGTAGTTTAAATTTTTCAGAAGTTTTTGATTTCTGAAACATTGTCCTCCTAAATATTATTAATTCTCTATTACGAAAAAATAAAAATTGTAAATTCTGAGTATGTGTTGATATGATGATTAGAACATCGATGTTTTCGACGAGATCATAATTCGTTATTCTGAATTATGAACCATCCCTATTTGCTCGGCGAAAATGTGCCACGCTCGATAATTTGTAAGGTCGGCTAACTATGGCCATATGTATATAAATTGAAAAGTGGAAACCTAAGCCGTCTGAAAATACTCATTCAGTGATTAAATAAGATATGGCGATACTGGTTTCAAAAATAACGTAAGAGAAAAAATTTTGAACGACAGCTAATTATTGAATTTAAAAGAGAAAGTAGATGAGTAGATAGACCGTGAATAGCTAAAAAGCATAAAATAGAATATTTATTCGAATTCTTCTTTTAAATAATAACTTTATTTAATTATAAATGAGTGTGAATGTAGCAGACATCAGACAACTTAAAACTTTAGCTATCGATATCTCTGCGAAAAATGTGAGTACAAAAAATTTAAAAAGTGGCACTTTTCAAATATCTATTCACGTATTTTTGATTTTTTTCACCCACTGTTTTTCTATCGCTATAATTTTGAAACTAAATTTTTAACAAGTTCTCTCATAAGTGAATATCAATATAAATTGATAAAATTTACTTATTTATATCATTGTTAGATGCTCTACTCATGCATTTTTATTTTAATCAATAAAATTATCAGAACGCATATTTAACCATATCAATTACCAAAATGAAAAAAATGAAAAAAAAAAAAAAAAAAAAAAAAATTACACGTATTTAGAGTAACAAAATCTACATATGCATCTTCTTATTTCTTTTATTTTCAAATTGTATCAGTAGATATTAATTATTTTCTCATCAGACAAATTTTTATATTGGCAGATACTAATAAAAAAAATTTATATAAATAAAAACACGACAGGCACATGTTTGTATTCTTAAATACTGTATGTGCATCTCTTTTTTTTTTCATTTTTTAAATTACACCCATAAATATTACTAATTTTACTATCAGAAAAACGTTTATAAGGGCATATACTTATAAAAATAATTTATATCAATATCAAAACGTCAGGCACATGATTGTATTCCTCAATACTACATGTGCATTTTTTTATTTTTTCATTTTTCAAATTACATTCGTAAATATTCATTATTTTTCCATCAGAAAAACTTTTATATTGACATACGCCCATAAAAATAATTTATATAAATAAAAAAATGAAAGGCACGTGTATGTACTCTTAAATACGATAGTATCAATATTTTTCAAAAACTATACTTCACTGCGTCGAATGGGGTAATAGGACACGTGAAAATCATTTTTTTGTCTCCTGGACTCGAACCTATATGCTCAAGCCGACAAAGGTGCACGTTCATTTACCGTAAACGGTGTAATCTTGATGGGCCTAATGCCTCCATTGTTCATCTTATAGCTTTAAATACTCGTATTTATGAGAGAACTTGTTAAAAATATAGTTTCAAAATTATAGCGATAGAAAAACAGTGGGTGAAAAAAGTCAAAAATACGTGAATAGATATTTGAAATGCACGCCAGTGCCACTTTTTAAATTTTTTGTACTCACATTTCTCGCAGAGATATCGATAGCTAAAGTTTTAAGTTGTCTGATGTCTGCTACATTCACACTCATTTATAATTAAATAAAGTTATTATTTAAAAGAAGAATTCGAATAAATATTTTATTTTATGCTTTTTAGCTATTCACGGTCTATCTACTCATCTACTTTCTCTTTTAAATTCAATAATTAGCTGTCGTTCAAAATTTTTTCTCTTACGTTATTTTTGAAACCAGTATCGCCATCTCTTATTTAATCACTGAATGAGTATTTTCAGACGGCTTAGGTTTCCACTCTTCAATTTATATACCTATGGCCATAGTTAGCCAACCTTACAAATTACCGAGCGTGGCACATTTTCGCCGAGCCCCCAGACTTAATTGACGGACCAAGCAAGCGAAAATGCTGCCATCTAGTGAATATATGAATACTAATATTTAATGCTTAAAAGCTAAATTAAAATATATTTTATGCAATGGTTTAAATAATTAAAATTAATACAAATATTCTCTAAAAAGTACAAAATATTATTTATTTACAAAAAAGATATCGTTATTAACCTTAAATCTGAAGCTATAGGAAATTTTAAAGATAAAGATGTAATAATAACAATTAAACAAAGAAACTTTTGTGATAATAATGATCCCTCGCGGTTTTGAATCACTCTGGAAACATGGTGGAATCACGGTGGATCCACGGCGGGTACACGGTGGGTTTTTATCATGTTATCACCATGATTCCACGGTGATTACACGGTGTACCCACCGTTATTCCACGTACACCACGTAATCACCGGGAATACACCGTGGAATCTCCGCGAATACACCGTGTAATCGAACTACTCTCACTGCTATTGCCTAGGACTGGTGAATTTCCTCTCCTCTACATAAATCTTTTCTCTTAAGAAATTTTTCTCTTGGTTTAAGCAACTTTTTTTTCTATTAGTTAGAGCATACGAAAATCCTTGTGTTAAACACCCCCATGAAAAAAAATTATTTAAAAAATATAAGTTAAAATACAAAAAATATATTTTAGAATTTATGAAAAATCAATCAGAAAACTATTTTTTTAAGAGCTTGACATTGAAATGAAAATAACTAGAAAAAAAAGCGAAATTTTGAAAAACTATATTTATAATAATTTTTGAGAAATGAAATTACCTACAAAGAAGTTCCTTTGAGATTTACTGATAAAACTGATAGTTTCGCCGGAAAAGTGAGAAGATCTCAAAATTTTCTATAAATTTGACTTTAAGCTCAAATAACTTTTGAACAGTTAGATTTATCAAAAAATGATGAGACTTTTATTGTAGAGCATTCAATATCCTACAAAAATATCTATCGTGCATAATAATTCGTTGATTGGCTTGTAAGTTAGAAAATTCTAAAAAATAAAAAGTTTTTTTCCCGTGTTATTTAAATAGAAAATAGAAAAATTGATTGACGCAAACCGTAGTATTATTATTAATAGCTTGGATTGGTACCAAAATTTTTTTAATTAGGTATAATTTCAATTTTTGGATACCAGAAAAAAAAATTTTTTTTTTTTTTAACCGACTTAATATATACATAATTTTTTATTGATGTTTCCTTTTATTTGTGTGATAGTTTTAAACTCAATCAATACAGTTTTTTAAAAAAAAATTTTTAAATAATCCTGAAAAATGCTTGTTTTAACTTTTTATAAAATTGATTAAATTGGAAAGACAGATAAAATTCTATACTCGGATATTTTAAAAATTGCTGAATTAATGATAAATGAAATTCATATCTGCTCAAATTTTAATAAATATCAATACTATCTGAATTGTTATTTTCCGATTGAATCCGATTAAAACTGATTGAAAATTGTTTGTCGAATTTAATCAGAAAATATTCGATAAATGAATTTTTATTTTCTGATTGAATCTGATTGAAAATTCTCTATCGGATTTAATCGGATTCAATCAGAAAATAATCGATAAATTAATTATTATCTTCTAATTGAATCCGCTTCGTTTGAAACGAAATTTTTTTTTCTAGTCAACACAAGAAAATTTTGTTGTTTATATTGAGAAAAAAATTCCCTAAAAATTTTAGCTCTTAAAATTAATTTAAAGTACTTTCTCTTGTTACGTCTGGCGAAATTTAAACAATTAATTTTTTTTTAATGTTATAATTTTAAATAGAGTAACGAGAGAATACGTTAAGTGCCTCGGTGGTCATTTAGAAACATACCTTCGTGCGTCACAGCTTTTAACGGCTTAAGACCCAAACAAACAAACATTTAGAAACTTATTTAGTTTATGAATTATCGATAAGATTCAAAACCTTTTAAACTCATTACAAAATAATTTTTTACTAAACAAATGACTCATTCTAGTGTTTTTAGGTTCTAGACCAGAGGCCAGGGAATGATAAATAATAAATAATATTTTATAAATTATAATAAATAATTAAAGGTTCTAGGTGGGTACACCAGGCCTGATAAACAACATTCAATAATAAATAATTATAATAAGAAATAGTAAATAATATTTTTATATTCTATAAGAAATACGTAAGGTTCTAGGCAAGAGGCCAGGTCTGATAAGTAGTAAATAATATTAATAAATAATAAATAATATTCATAAATAATATTTCATAAATAATATTCAAAGATAATATCCGATAATAAGTAATAATAATTTAGAATAACTAATAAAAATAATCAATAAAAATTAAACGTGGACAGGGAAATGCTCGTGCCTGTGTGTGCGTGTGTGTGTTTTGCCACGCGTAAATGTGCTTGCGTGTGGGTGAGCACATACACACACACGCCCACACACTTATGCGAATAGACAATAGATAAAATAGAGAAGCTCCAATCATAAAGCGAGTTTAGGCGACGCTCTCCGGAAAATCAAGGAGTGAGGGTAAGGGCCAGGAGCCGGACCTCTAATTGGTCACGGTTTTCCCCCCAATTGAGGACTATTAGGACGCCCTGAAATTCGAGACCCAAAAAATTGGTCGCGTGAACTCTCTCTCTTGACCAGGATCTCCCAGGGTGCAGATCGGAAACGTTTAATTAAGTTCAGTGGCCGGCTTTCTCCACGTAGAACTTTAAGTTATTTTAAAATTAGAGTCAGTGACCATCTATATTCAACGTTCAAGTATTTTGTATCATTGTTATCTCCGTTTAATTTGTGTTACAACGAAACTACTGTGACCAGGTATGTCAATGAATATTGCAAAATGAATAGGTTCAGATAAAATATTGTAGGAGCGTTAAGGAATAATATTGAATAATTTTACAGCAGAATATTAGAATTTTGTAAGAGACTTTAGAAAATAGTCTAGTCACGAATTTTTATTTCTGGAACTGTATTTGAATAATCAATTTTATTTAAGTGTTGTTTGGCGTTTAATTTTGCGTTTAGAATTTATATTAGAATCATTAAATTTTGTGGTTAAAAATTGTGTTTGAATAATTAAATCTTTGTAATAGCTAAGTAACAAACCATAACATTTGTAAGGTTTTTTTTTTTGAATATATATTCATTAAATTTTAACCCGAGAATTTATCATTTAAATATAACCTTCACCAACAATATTATTTAAGCAAAAACCTCTGGAGTTCCCGGTCTATAGGCTTCGGCTTGGACCTAATACTCACTAATTTAAAAATAATTACGTACCAAATTTGGACGTAACACTCTCGAGTATCAAATTTTTCCATTTGAAAAGTATGTTAATTGAATAACATTTTTTTTAAATTGCTATAACTTAGACAGATTTTGAGCTATCGTTTTAAAACCAGTTTTAATTTGCAGAGACTTTGTTGAATTTGAAAGTCTATAAAACAAATTGCTCTAACTCGATCTATGTGGATTCTGTCTGCTCCGAAAGTCTATTTTTCACTTGTTTCATATAATTTTATTAATAGTGAAATAAAAAAAAACGGCTCATAGTACGAAAAAGATGCATAGCACCCATCTTTTAGAAAATTTCGTACTCTACGGAATTGTTTAATATACTTCCCTGCTTAAAAAAATCCGAGAGATTATTATAGCTGTATATATAAGGCCCTATACTTAACCATATAACACTTCTCATAGAACTCATTCATTCTCATAAAATCTCTATGGGAATGTATGAGAATCTATGAGATTTTCTAAACAGGGTGATATTGCTAAAGTGCACTGTTTATAAGATGCAATCAGTACAACATTCTACAGTAAAAAGGATTTATACTACATTAAGCTAACAATTTTCATACTGTCTAATGTTAAACTTCTCGTATCTCATAGATAATACGTACACCCCTATTAAATAATAAACGAGGGCCGCCTCGTTTGTCATCTACTGTTAGCATTGATTCTAGTGACGTTAGCGAGACGCTAGCCAGTGCCTCGTTTCATTTTTACTAAGAAATTTAGCTATATATCTAGCTCATCAGGAAGATAGTTTAAAATCAATTAGAATATTCTACACGGAGAAATAAAAAATTGATCAATCGGGATAAAATCGAGAAATAAATTATCATTTTCCGATTGAATCTGATTGAATTTTTTTCAATCAGTTTTAATCGGTTTCGATCGGAAAATAATTTAAAAAAAAATTATTATTTTCCGATTGAATATGATTGAAACTGATTGAGAGATTTCAATCGGATTTAATCAGATTCAATCGCAAAATAATCGAAAATTAAAATTATTATTTTCTTATTGAATCTGATTGAATTTTTCTCAATCAGTTTTAATCGGTGTCAATCGGAAAAATAATTTTTAAAAAATTATTATTTACCGATTGAATCTGATTGAATTTTTCTGAATCAGTTTTAATCGGTTTCAATCGGAAAATAATTTTTAAAAAAATTATTATTTTCCGATTGAATCTGATTGATATATTTCAATCGGATTTAATCAGATTCAATCGGAAAATAATCGAGAATTAAAATTATTATTTTCTAATTGAATCTGATTGAAATTCAATTGGAGGCTTCAAACGCTCCCGAACATTTCTGATTGAAAATTCTTTTCCGATTGAAACTGATAGAATTCTGACTGAGATTCAATCAGATTCAATCGGATTCAATCGGAGTTTTTAATCAGGGCAAGATACAGCATGTTGAAAAATACACAAAAATTTCGATTTTTTTTTTTTTCTATCCCTTAATTTTTGGGATTAGTTTATACATACATACATACATACATACATACATACATACATACATACATACATACATACATACATACATACATACATACATACATACATACATACATACATACATACACACATATGTACATACATACATACATACATACATACATACATACATACATACATACATACATACATACATACATACATACATACATACACACATACATACATACATACACACATACGTACATACATACATACATACATACATACATACATACATACATACATACATACATACATACATACATACATACATACATACATACATACATACATACATACATACATACATACATACATACATACATTCATACATACATACATACATACACACATACGTACATACATACATACACACATACGTACATACATACATACATACATACATACGTACATACATACATACATACATACATACATACATACATACATACATACACACATACATACATACATACATACACACATACGTACATACATACATACATACATACACACATACGTACATACATACATACACACATACGTACATACATACATACATACATACATACATCTTTCGGGAGAAACCCAACTCCTAAAGAGCGCGTCCCCAGGTGGCGGATAGGGGAATGCCAGACCAAAAGAGGTGCGAGGAGGAAGGTTACCTCTATAAAACAACCACAATACAACTATGACGGGATGAGTGATAAGGAAAACAATATACCCCACGCGGACACGCCAATAATGGCTACCTCCGCCGACGGTTCCGATCGGGTGCAAGCCCCGGTGGCCGTTGCAAGCTTCACGGATTGTGGGGGAAGCAAATTACCACTTATTTCAACGGTAGGGAACCAGGCCTGTTATGCTACTGGAACGTAAGAGACGAACAGCGTCACATCCAATACCATGGAGACCGATGCACTTACTGATATGGTGACTCAACACAGGGTAGGTACATGGAAACTAGTGCACAAGGCAAGCAGAAAGAGCTGCTCAGCGCAAACGCTACGTGATCAAGCCATAAAGGAAGCGGATTCCCATCTTGGTACGTTACATAAAACACTGCTAGAGTTGAAGAAGTATTGCCGTGAAAGGAAAAACTTGTCTGCCAAAGTTTCAGACCTTGTGGGCACGATGGATGACGCTTTGGAACATATTAGAACTCAGAGGAAATTCTGGAAGGCAGCGGATGCGCAGGTCAAAACTTCTTACACCTACGAAAAGTCCTTGACTTCAGCTTCTCACCAGAAGGCGGGTGACGGAGTGAAAACCCCTAAGGTGGACCCAGCTAACAAGCGCAAGCACAGGTCGCCGACTTCTCCTGGCTCTTCCGGAAGTGCAACTTTTAGGCCCACAAAACAGAAGAAAGGAAACCTCATGGCCAACCAACCAGGAGCTTCCACCGTTACTCGCAGCACACCTGGACTTGACGGGCACACCCAGGATATGATGATAGCTCTCCAGCACCGAAAAACAAAAAAAAAAGAAATCCCGCCTGCCAGCGCTTTTAATTAAGCCAGCTGAGGGTAAGTCATATGCTGATCTTCTCAAAGGTGTCCGCTCTGGAGTTGATCCGGCAGCCACAGAAACTGACATTCGATCAATCAGACAAACACGTAACGGTGACATACTTCTGGAGCTGGGCAAAGAATCCAAGAATCATTTCGCTTTCGGTGAGTCTGTCAGAAGAGTTATCGGTACATCAGGCACGGTGGTAAACCTTACTCCTAAGGCCACTTTGGAGATCCGTGACCTAGATGATATAACGACAGTCGAAGAGGTCAGAGATGCCCTAAATAAGGATCTTGGAGATTCCCTTTCCTTGGTTAGCGTTCGGCTTTCACGTCCTTCACGCAGAGCACAGCGAACTGCCCATGTTGTGCTAGATGAAGCTAGTGCAAACAAACTAGTAGAGCGAGCCCGCATAAAAGTAGGCTGGGTGAATTGCAGGGTTAAAAGCTTAGTTAACCTTACGCGCTGTTTTAAATGCCTGGACTTTGGCCATGTTGCCAAGACGTGTAGTGGGCCAGACAGGAGTAAACTGTGCTACAAGTGTGGCGCACCTGATCACAAAGCAGCGGATTGCAGAACGGACCCCCGATGCATAATCTGCTCCGAACTCCCTGAAAAGCCCCGCTTTGACCATTCAGTCGGCTCAAAAAGATGTGCAAGGTTCATTGCAGAACTTGAGAGGATCTCAGCTAGGAAGAAATGACGCGTATTCTGCAAAGCAATTTAGGAAGAAGATGGGCGGCGCACCAGCTTCTCCATCAATATGTCCAGGAATTCGCCGTAAATATCTGTCTCATATCTGAGCAATATAATATAGTAAAGGACGACTATTGGCTCTCCGATCTCTCTGGCAGCTCAGCGATTTGGATCGTTACCCCTGGTTCTCTCCAAATCATCGAGCAAGGGGCCGGACACGGCTTCGTGTGGGTGAAGACCCGTCACTGGACCCTAGTGAGCTGCTATTACTCACCAAATATTAGTGTGGAAGACTTCAGCAACCGGATCTCGATCCTAGAGACCTTCGTAAGAGACCTGAAGGGTGAACTTATTCTCGCAGGAGATTTCAATGCAAAGTCGGAAGAGTGGGGAATGAACTGGAGCGACATAAGAGGCAGAGTTCTTGCTGACATGGCATCCAGTCTTAACCTGATTATACAAAACGACGGAATGAGTACTACGTTTAGAAGAGCAGGATGTAGAGAGTCGATACTGGACATAACATTAGCAACCCCCGGCATTTCACGTCTCATACGTGAGTGGCAAGTGCTAGAAGTCTACAATGGAAGTGACCACCAGTACATCCAGTTTTGCATAGAAATCATGCCCAATAATCTGCAGAAGAAAACTGAAGTAAGCCATACGGGCTGGAACCCGAGAAAGCTTGACAAGGTGATACTATCCAAGGTCATTTCTTCCGGCAAAGATGAGGTCATGAAGCTGGCTGGCACGGTGACCGACAGAAGGGGGGCTGAAGCCGTCGTCTCCAAAACGGTAGGGCTAATCATCAAAGCTTGCAACAAAGCTATGCCCCGAAAACGGATTAACACGAGGCGTAAAGCCGCATATTGGTGGACCGACAAAATCTCGGCTTTAAGACATGACTGTCTCAAAGCCCGAAGAAAGTCTCTGCGAGCCCATCGATACGCTCGCCCCTTCATGAATCTTCCTGAGGACACTGAATACAAACTAGCAAAGAAAGCCCTAAACACTGCCATTAAGGCCAGAAAGCGCGAAGTTTGGAAAGAGCTATGCAAAGACCTTGACAACGATATCTGGGGAAAAGGTTACCAAATCGTGATGAAGCGAGTTGGAAAGATGGGACCGATCCCGCCGCAGGAACGATGGGTCATGAAAAAAATCGTGAGTGATCTATTCCCTGAGCACCCATTAAGAGAACCCAAGATGTACCCTGTAGAGGAAAACATCCAACTATTCACTGAAGAGGAACTGCTGAGTGCAGCCAACTCTATGCCTAGCAACAAAGCTCCTGGCCCGGACGGAATTCCCGTAGTCGTCGTGAAGGCCATAGCAAACGAACACCCAGACGTCCTGCTAAACGTCTTTAATGCCTGCTTGAAGATAGGGGTCTTTAGTCATTATTGGAAGGTTCAACGCCTAGTCTTACTGGACAAAGGCAAGCCATTGCCTAAAACATCTGCGTCGTATAGACCGCTATGCATGATCGACGTACTAGGCAAGACTCTTGAAAAACTAATAAGAGCGCGACTCAGGACAGCCATAATAGCGAGTGGTGGCCATGCGCCTAACCAACATGGATTTGTTGAAGGATACTCAACTATCGATGCAATCAGGGAAGTTACGGACCGAGTAAGTGAGGCTTGGCAAGGTGGGCGTTGGTCGAAAAAAGTGTGCATACTAGCGGCACTTGATGTTAAGAACGCCTTTAACTCGTTAAAGTGGACTGACATAATTGAAGCGTTGGAGTCAATTCCAGATATTCCGCGATACATACTCCGAATTCTTAGTGATTACCTCTATGAAAGGAAACTTTTGTATCTCACGTTAGAAGAAAATGATACAGCAGACATAAGTGCAGATGTAGCCCAGGGATCCACGATAGGCCCTGACTTATGGAACGTGGTCTACAACGGTCTCCTGAGACTCGTACTACCTGAAAAAACCTGGTTGGTTGGGTTCGCGGACGACATCGCAGTTTTGATCTGGGCAACAAATCAAGCGCAAGCACTGAGAAAGCTTACAGTGACCATGGAGAGGATTAAGAGATGGCTCTCGGATCACTCACTTCAGTTAGCAGTGCAAAAGACGGAGCTAGTAGTCTTAACCAGGCAGAGATGGTTTCCAACGCCACTAGTCTTTTCTATGGATGATATAAGCATCTCCTCCAAGCAGGCTGTGAAATACCTCGGTATAACTATCGATAGTAAGCTCAATTTCAAAGAGCATATAACAGCAGCATCGGAAAAAGGCCTGAAGACCTACACTAAGCTTTCTCGCCTTCTTCCAAACATCAGCGGTCCAAGCTACTCCAAGAGAAGAGTCCTAATAAGCGTGTTACAATCCACAATGCTCTACGGAGCTGAAGTATGGGCTGACGCGCTCTCAATTGAGACATATAGAAAAAAGCTAGCAACTGTCCAGCGCAGAGCAGCTTTAAGAATCTCGAGTGCGTACAGAACAGTCTCTGAGTGTGCCATTCTCATCGTTGCTGGTATTCCTCCGATCGATCTCCTGGCTCTCGAGAGAAAAAGAATTTACAGCTATCGCCGAAATGGAATGCTTGATGCAGCCATAAAGCGACAAGAAAAAACTATCACACTAGCATTGTGGAAGGAGAGAAACGGAGCCGACGCCACAGGAATATGGACGAAACGACTCATCCAAAGCATCGAGATATGGATAAACCGACCTCATGGTGAACTAAACTTCTTCCTCACCCAATTCCTTACAGGACACGGAGTGTTTATGAAGTATCTGTGGAAGATGCAGAAGTGGAAAAATCCCCTTTGCAACTACTGTCATGAAGAACAAGACGATTCGGAGCACACATTTTTTGTGTGCCCGCGTTGGAACACATACAGAGACGCAGCAGCGCAACAAGTTGGAACAAAACTGACAGTAAACAACGTCATACCGTTCATGATTGCAGCCGAAAAGAACTGGAACGCAGTCTCGACACTTGCGGAAGAGATACTTAAGCTGAAAAGAAGCGAACTAGAGATGTTTAGCTAATAGACTTAGCTAAATTGACAAGATGTTGGAGAATATTCTCCCCACAAGGGCTAAGTTGATGCAATGCGAAAGCGGTTCCGACTTGGCCACTCACACGTAATCGGTGAGGCTGCAGCGAGGAGGTTTTTTAGTGAGTAAAAATCTCACACTACCGACCATCATCTTCAACTCACACCCGTCGGTGTCTTTTGAAGATTTTTCCTCCTCACCCTAAAAAAAAAAAAAAAAAACATACCTACATACATACATACATACATACATACATACATACATACATACATACATACATACATACATACATACATACATACATACATACATACATACATACATACATACATACATACATACATACATACATACATACATACATACATACATACATACATACATACATACATACATACATACATACATACATACATACATACATACATACATACATACATACATACATACATACATACATACATACATACATACATACATACATACATACATACATACATACATACATACATACATACATACATACATACATACATACATACATACATACATACATACATACATACATACATACATACATACATACATACATACATACATACATACATACATACATACATACATACATACATACATACATACATACATACATACATACATACATACATACATACATACATACATACATACATACATACATACATACATACATACATACATACATACATACATACATACATACATACATACATACATACATACATACATACATACATACATACATACATACATACATACATACATACATACATACATACATACATACATACATACATACATACATACATACATACATACATACATACATACATACATACATACATACATACATACATACATACATACATACATACATACATACATACATACATACATACATACATACATACATACATACATACATACATACATACATACATACATACATACATACATACATACATACATACATACATACATACATACATACATACATACATACATACATACATACATACATACATACATACATACATACATACATACATACATACATACATACATACATACATACATACATACATACATACATACATACATACATACATACATACATACATACATACATACATACATACATACATACATACATACATACATACATACATACATACATACATACATACATACATACATACATACATACATACATACATACATACATACATACATACATACATACATACATACATACATACATACATACATACATACATACATACATACATACATACATACATACATACATACATACATACATACATACATACATACATACATACATACATACATACATACATACATACATACATACATACATACATACATACATACATACATACATACATACATACATACATACATACATACATACATACATACATACATACATACATACATACATACATACATACATACATACATACATACATACATACATACATACATACATACATACATACATACATACATACATACATACATACATACATACATACATACATACATACATACATACATACATACATACATACATACATACATACATACATACATACATACATACATACATACATACATACATACATACATACATACATACATACATACATACATACATACATACATACATACATACATACATACATACATACATACATACATACATACATACATACATACATACATACATACATACATACATACATACATACATACATACATACATACATACATACATACATACATACATACATACATACATACATACATACATACATACATACATACATACATACATACATACATACATACATACATACATACATACATACATACATACATACATACATACATACATACATACATACATACATACATACATACATACATACATACATACATACATACATACATACATACATACATACATACATACATACATACATACATACATACATACATACATACATACATACATACATACATACATACATACATACATACATACATACATACATACATACATACATACATACATACATACATACATACATACATACATACATACATACATACATACATACATACATGGTGCCAAAATTCTGTGATAATTCGATCATGAGACCCATTGCAATAGGCCGATTTCTGAAGAAATCTACCTAATAAAGAATTTTTTGTGATAATAATAATATGATTTACGTCATTTTATATTTATTGCATCATTTAATGGTTGAAAGTTACCGTAAAATACATTTTTAAAATGCTACATGAAAAAATTATTTTTATTCGACTTTAAAATGATTACCTGTACAAGCTAAGCCTAAAATATCTCCGTAAATTTCGGTAAACAGTGATCAAATTGTTTCATGTTTGCTTTATCTCAGAAGCCCATGTTAACCCTGTAAATAACAATTGGCATTCTGACACGTCAGGCACAGCTAGCTTGTGGATTGTCAACCCCTCCATAGTTGATATTATTGCTCACCACCGTGAAGACGGTTTTGTATCTGCTGAAACTAAAGAATGCTGTTTAATTAGTTGTTACCTGTTCTCTAACATATCTTGGGAGTCCTTTCTAACAAAACTAGTCTTGCTTGAAGAGTTCATCTTGCAACGCGGCAAGCAAGTTATTTTAGCTGGAGACTTCAACGCTAAATCGGGAGAATGGGGCGAGAACCGAAATGATGCTAGAGGCAGGGAGCTTGCTGAGATGGCTGCGAGACTAGATCTTGTTGTTCTAAGCTCAGGCTTAGCAACAACCTTTAGAAGGCCTGGACGTAGAGAGTCGATATTAGATGTTTCCTTTGCTACTCCCGGGATAGCCAAATGTATCCACAACTGGAAAGTTGTAGAGGAGTATAATGCTAGTGACCATATGTATATAGCATTTCTCATAATCGCCTTCTAGCATCCCCCCACATAAGCGTGATGCTTTTATAGGATGGAACTCCAACAAGCTCGACAAAGAAAAGTTCATAACTGTAATAAAAAAAGGTGCATCTGCTCTGGAAGATCTGGTCACGGACGCTCCCGATCGCAAGACTGCCGAAGAGCTGGCCGAGAAGACAACTAAACTTTTAGTCCAAGCATGCAATAAGGCAACGCCCCGAAAGTACACCACTAGTAGGCGTATGCCAATGTACTGATGGACGGATGAGATTGCCTCTTTGAGACGGAAGTGCCTAGCAAGTCGGCGTAGAGTGACCAGAGCTCATCGCAAACGGGGATTGCCTGAACAGTGTGCTGAAACTGAACGCTACAAGGCTGCTAAGAAGGCTCTCAATAAAGCCATCAAAGATAGTAAAAGAGAATGTTGGCACAAAATGTGCAACGATCTTGACAAAAATCCGTGGGGTCGCGGTCATCAAATAGTCGTCAAAAAACTTGGCCTTCAGGCTCCCGTAGGGCCGATGGACCGTCAATCGATGGCTGAAATTATTAAAGAGTTGTTCCCACAACATCATCCTCGAGCTCTTCCAGTATATACCATTGACACGGAGATACCTGAGTTTACTAGGCAAGAGATCATAGAAGCCACTAGCTCGATGGCAAATAATAAAGCGCCAGGGCCAGATAAGATTCCGGTTCCAGTGGTAAAACTGATAGCGAAAGATCAGCCGAACATACTCTTGAATATGTTTAACACGTGCCTTAAAGCCGGAGTATTCTGCAAAGCTTGGAAAATCCAAAAGCTAGTGCTTTTGGATAAAGGCAAGCCCCCACCAAAGACCCCATCTTCATACAGACCACTCTGTATGTTGGATGTTTTAGGCAAGGTCTTGGAAAAGCTGATAAGATCACGCCTACGTGAGGTCATAGAGCGCAACGGGGGCCTGTCAAAAAATCAACATGGTTTTATTAAAGGTCACTCGACAGTTGATGCCATTATGGAAGTACTGGAGAAGAAACCTGAAAACTGGGATCTTAACCCGAGAGCTCGTAAAGTTCGCATTCTTCTAACCTTTGATGTTGAAAATGCGTTTAACTCGCTCCGATGGATAGATATTGTCCACGCGCTTGAAAAAATCTTCAATGTCCCGAAATACATTGTAAGGCTATTTAGTGACTATCTCGATAAGCGTTTTCTACTCTATGAAACGACGGAAGGTCAAGAAAGTGTAGAAATAACAGCAGGAGCTGCCCAGGGCTCAGTATCAGGTCCTGACCTCTGGAACGATGTATACGATGATCTGCTTAGAATGACAATGCCTGAGGAAACGTTTCTGGTTGGCTTTGCTGACGATGTTGCTGCAGTCATCTTTGCACGTAATGTGGACCAGGCCCAGAGAAGAATAGCTGCCGTTACCGACAGAGTCAAAAGCTGGCTGGTGGATCATGGCCTACAACTGGCTGCACAAAAGACTGAAGCTGTGGTTATTACAAGGCAGAAGTGGTTCCCCTCTCCATTAACAATTAGTATGGACGGAGCCACCATAACAGCAGTGAAATCAGTTCGTTATCTGGGGGTGATTGTCGACGAAAAATTGTCATTCACGCCACATCTCAGAGTCGCGGCAGAAAAGGGTATAAGGACTTTTGCGAATCTCTCTAGGCTGCTTCCAAACATCGGTGGACCAAGCTACCAGAAACGGAAACTACTAGTAAGTGTAATACTATCTACACTTTTATATGGAGCGGAGGTGTGGGCGGACGCTCTGCTGATTGAGTCAAACCGACGTATCCTTGCTTCAGTGCAACGGCGCGGTGCCTTAAGGGTGACTAGCGCATATCGCACGGTGTCAGAGGCAGCAGTTTTGGTCCTGGCAAGTACACCGCCGATCGACCTGCTTGCACAAGAGCGAAAACGACTTTTCGCACTGCGGAAAATTGGATCTCTAAGCAGTGAATCTAAGAAAGCAGAGAAAAATACAACGCTAGAAATATGGAATAAGCGATGGAAATGCAGTACCAAAGGAAGGTGGACAGCGAAACTGATCACCGACTTAGTTTCGTGGATAAAGAGAAGCCATGGTGAAGTCAACTACTTCCTTACGCAGTTCCTGACTGGCCACGGAGTTTTTATGTCCTACCTGCACAAGATGCGGCGTTGGGAAACCGCCCAATGTCTGTATTGTGACGAAACATTGGACGACGCGCAGCACACGTTCTTTAAATGCACAAAATGGACTGAACCCAGAGAAGATACCAATAGAAGATTGGGATTTGAGATCACACCAGACAATGTGGTTGCACTAATGTTAGGGTCAGAGTCTAATTGGACTGCTATAGCAGCATACGTGGAACTGGTTCTTCGAGTAAGAAGAGCGGACCTTTCACAACTTGAAGAAGCTAAAAAGAAAACTTTGTAACCGAGAGGGCACAGCAGCCTGAACCCCTAAACTCACTGAGAAAGGGGGACGTAGGGATTGCAACGATAAAGTGTCATTGCCATGCGCAAATAAACAGACCCATGCTGAAGTAATACCTCTGTAGTTCCAGCATGGGATTCTGGTGTCAAAGGGATCACTTGAGGACGCTGCGCCCTCTACACCCTAAAAAAAAAAACATACATACATACATACATACATGGTGCCAAAATTCTGTGATAATTCGATCATGAGACCCATTGCAATAGGCCGATTTCTGAAGAAATCCACCTAATAAAGAATTTTTTGTGATTATAATAATATGATTTACGTCATTTTATATTTATTGCATCATTTAATGGTTGAAAGTTACCTTAAAATACATTTTTAAAATGCTACATGAAAAAATTATTTTTATTCGACTTTAAAATGATTACCTGTACAAGCTAAGCCTAAAATATCTCCGTAAATTTCGGTAAACAGTGATCAAATTGTTTCATAGTTATTAGTAAAGAATAAATCATAAAAGAAAATTTTTGTCACAAACACCTATATAGATGCAAATGACCAAATTCATGACGCATTTTAAGTGACCGTAAATTTTACATCAATTCTCCTAAAAAGCTTTATTTAAAAATTCTGTCATAAACGTCTATATTGATGCAAATGATGAAATTCGTGACCGTTTGAAACGTGACGGTCATTCCAGCATTACAGATTTTTTTTAAAATTATGTGACGGTCTCAAGACGGTTCTACGACCGTTCCCTGACCGAAAATAAAATGACGGTCATTCCGCATCTCTACAGATAATATTCATCATCTCTCTCTCTTTCGAAATACTTTGACCGCTCTGCGCATGCTTGAAGATTTTCTAAAATAACGGTTCTGAGGCAGTGATGCCGGAACGTGGGATTTTTTTACCCCTTTCTGCCATTACACTCCACGCTATTTCATCACGGGAAGGGGTAAAAAAATCCCACGTTCTGGTATCACTTTTGTGAGGGTATAAACATAGAAAAAATTTATTGGTTATAAATTTCCTCAAAATTTTATTTACTATTAAAATTAAAAAGAAAATTCAATTCTTTTAATTTTATGCGTTAAATTATTAAGTGTAATTTGAGTTATCAAAAATATATTAAAAAATTGCCCAGTCGTGTTATTTATGTAACAGAAAAGCGTCTAAAGCTGATAATATTTCATTTAATAAGTAAGTATAAGAAATTATGATTTGTTATTAAATTCAATAATTATTGTTTTGTATTAAAAATTTTATTTAAATTTTAATAAACTCAGATTACCAAAAAATACGGAGTTACGTACTAAGTGGTCAAATGCTTGTGGACTAACTGGAAACGATGATGTAAACAGAGTTTATCTATGTTCTAGACATTTTACAACTGATGATATTTGTCAATCAAATATTTTGGGAAAAGTTAAAACCTGTATAAAACGTGATGCACTCCCGACACTTTTTCTTACAAATCCGCTAAATATTGGAGAATGTAATAAGTCTCTAACAAGAACATCATTATTGCACGACTCATGATGCGAAGCATCAGAGTGAGTTTTACGATCGAAAAATATTTTTCGCCTGACTTCAGCCACTATTTCAATTATTATACCCTTGTTTGTTCACAGAATTGAGATACTATGCATACTATTTTGAAGATAATTAATAGAGATTAATTCCATACTTTTCGGAAATTTATTTAGTTTAATAAAAACGGAAATTACATCAAAATAGTTTAAAAAATATCCTATCCGTCAAGTGTATGAATCGCGTACACATTGTAACTTGCCAAAAAATGCAGTAATTGAATCAAATTTATAAAAAAAAAATTTATAAAAAAAAATTCTTTGAAAAAATTGTTGGTTTCTTATTGCGAATGGTTAAGTAACTCAGTGTCGTTTAATTGCAATTAATAAGAATAAATAACCCAAAAGACTGTATACAATCAGCGCCATGTATTCATACCGTACCTGGTTACAAGCGTACCAACGAACTTTTCTATGTAGCAAACTCTGTTTACAAATTTCTCTAATTAATATATTTCTATGCACTTATAATTACACAAAATACATTTATGTTGTAATAGTTTTCCCTGATAAATTATATCCAAGTAAAATAATTCTAACTTGTATACATAGTTACAAAAATATTTCAGTTGTAAAATATTTCCAAATGCGACATCTCTATGTAAAATAAGTAAATATGAATTTACGATAGGATAATAAAAATGTATGTTTGATTATTTATATTAAAAAACTTTTCTATAACTGTACATTTCAATGCAAAATTTTTCTATTTCAAAATTTTTCCATCATAAAATAATTCTCAAACATACATCTCAATGAAAAAAAATAATTAACACAATAAAATAAAAAATGCATGTACAGTCATCAGAGCGGGTAAGTATCGGCGTGAAAATAGACTAGGTTTTGAATGGTGGCTCTAAAAGCTGATGGTGACTTAGTCGTTGGGTGGAGGACTTGATTATTAAATATTTTTAAATTCACGAATTTTGCAAAGTATTTTTACATAATTTATACGGAAAATAAATTTTGAATGAATGAAATATCATATTGTGTTAATAAATTCAAATAATATACCGTGGAGAGTGCTTGATAATTGCGGAAAACCTGGATTATCATTATAATAAAAAACGCGTGCGAAATGCCAGAAGTGCGTGTTATGTCCGACTTCGCAGACTTTCTTACAGTCATTCATATTGAACTCTCCATAGGAATACAATTCCATTTTCTCATGAGAGAAACAAGGATGGGTTCAATCGAGTGTGACAAAACCTATTTTACCAGATTTCTTTCTTTCAGTCTCCCATTCTCTTATTCTTCGGTCCCCACTTACTGTCAGCTAAGATTGCTCTAATGCGCACAATTAGCATTGACTTAAATTGAGTTCCGTCAACCGGACATCCCACAAGATGCAACTCACTTAAAATTTCCCCTTCCCCAAACTCGGACCCCCATGGTTGTGGTGTTCAAAATTTTCAAGAAAAAAATCACTCTACCGAGCACCGGTTTGCATTGCGGTTTGTAGCTGAGTTACCCCTCAGCAAAGAGTCAATTACTAGGTACAGCGGTATCCTCAAATCTCTCATATAAAAAAAAAAAAAAATAAAACCGATCAAGTCGCTTTTATAATTCAATTAAATTCATAAAATAAATCATTAAAAATCGCATCGCGAAAGAAAATCATAACAGAAAAAAAAATATATCAAGGTATACATTTATACAGTCATATATATATATAAAAAAAAAAATAATAATAATAATAATCACGCATCGCGGAAACAAGTATAACCAAAAATAAATATTAAATAAATGTTCGAAGAAAAAAAAAACCAATTCCCTTTAAAGAGCACTGTATCTATTTCCTGCGAAGGAAAATAAAGGAACTGTTCCTTTAGTTCAATATAAAATAAAAATTTCTGTATCGAAAGAGAAAAAAAAAAATATATATATATAAAAAAAAAAATAATAAATAATAATAAAAGTGTTATTGGTTGTGACTGATAAGTTAGGTGGTAACTAAAAATTTGTGAACATTCTTTTATTTATAAAACTTCAATTTATATCAAAGATAATAAGCAGTGTAAACTTTGTGTAAAAATTTTGAGTGTAATTAACTAATGATTAAACGAATAAAGATATTCCCATAAAGAGTATCATCTCTATTTTCTATAAAGAAAAATAAAGGAATCTTTATTATCAACTTTAATTTGAATTTAAAAATAAAGAAAAGACATAAGTGACAATAACATTGGACGTATTATTCGTAACATAAGCTAAATAATAATTAACCACCTCATCCCTTATTCGGAGACTGCAGCCATCGAGAGTTAGCAGCCTATCCACGGATCTACATCGCTAGTAATACCTCGAGGAAAGGACAAAACATATACATACATATATTTACTCATCAGTGCAAAGGTAAGACCGTTTCAACTGACCGCCTTTCTTTCTCCAACTTTGATAATTTTCCAATCAGTCTCAAATATTTTAAGAGGAAATAAGGACGCAGTTAATTTCCAATCGTAGGTATTGAGTATTAAAAATTTGTATATCCATCTACCGTCGGTATGACTCTGGTTTAGTTAAAATAGAGAAATAAAAAAAAATCCGCATCGAAACGTATCCCAAAATTAAATAAATTAAGGCTTGAACTAGACATTTGAGCCGAAAATTGCATTGGTTAGTCCGAACGCCTAATCCACGCAACCAAAATAATTAATAAATAATAGTCGGACATAACAATGAATTTTCTGGTGGCAGCGGTGGGATTCGATCGTTAGAGCACTATTCTTTAATTTCACTTAATAGCAGAGTCATACAAATAGTATAATTTTAAACTGTTAAATTCTCGTCTGAAAAGAAAAAAAATCTAAGTATAATAAATTTTTTTTTTTGGAGAATGTTAAAATTTAAAAATATATTCCTTTAAAGAGTTTTAACTCTATTTTCTTCCGGAAAAATAAAGGAATTTTATTTTTAATTATACAGAGGAAATCGCGTTAAATTTTATCGTTTTATTATTACAAAAGATCGGTCATAAGAAAAGAAATTTTTGGAGAAAACAATCGATGTTTTCATTTTTATATATTTATTTTTATTATTCTATTATAAACTCGTAGGGTGTAGAAATTTTATAGCATCCTTCTTTCCTCTTAAGAATAGAATTAAGTTATAATAATAAGAATGCATATATTTATTTGAAACTTTGATACTTTTGTTATCACCGGAAATAATTTCTTGAGTTATTTAAATATTACTTTAATATATATAAATAAAAAAAAAAAATAGAATATCTCTAAATTTTTGATCCGTATGAACCTAGACAAAGTATTGTTTTATGGTGTTTTTGCTCCACTACAGATTTATTAAATCTATTTCCTAAAAAAAATGAGGAATCCATTATATTCCATCATAGGAACATAGTGGAAGTACAAACTCTATAAAAGAAGCACAAAGAAAAAATATTACTTTCAAAGTTTCAACCCAATTGTTAGATTTACATTTATATATTTTATTATTTTATTGTGCATGTGATTGAGGCTGATCATAAAATTATTTTGCTAATATTTAGTTATATACATATATATGCCCATACTTCCCCAAAAAGCAATATAAGGATCAATAAAAGTTTTAAGAAAAGAAACTTTTCGGAAAAAAAAAACAAAGGGATCTGATTTTGCAGTAAGATAGCTATTGACCGTTAAATATCGGGGAATTTGTTTGCATTCAGCTTTTACATAAACTAGTTCGTCGAAGGATAATAATACGAATTTTAAGTAGAAAAAGTAATGTAGCCCTTTTAAATATTTTAGAAATTATTTTGAAAATTTAATTAAAATATAAGGAGGTTTGTTTCCTTTTTCTCGGTTTATTATAATAATAGATAAAACGCAAAATAAGAAAAAAATTATTCATATATGATATATATCTATATTTAAGCATTCAAATAATTATTCAAAAGTTATTGCAGTCTTATCGCAGGAAGTATCTTATTACGATGACTCAAGATTCTGAAAAAAAAATATTATTTAAACAAAACCCGTAATATAATATAATAATAAAATAAAAGAGAAAAATAATAATATAGATTAAATAACTATAAATTATTTTCATATATATATCATCTTACGCGCGTCAGCAATTTAATAAACAAAATAAATTATCTTAGGTTTATGTCTACTCGACAGTTGGAGCCGTGTGAACATTTTCGGTTACTGTAGCTAAGCATTGAAATTCAATATTTAAACTTTTAGTTTAATGAGAAATAGGAACAAAGAATTATTTGTATAGTCAGCGTAACGTATTTATTTTCGTGGGAGTCTTTGGAAAAAAAAAAAAAAAAAAAATAAGCAATAATAATAAAATAAATCTAGTTACAAAACTTTCACTTTTATATTTTGGATATTTTCGGTTCTTAGAAATATTTATTTTAGAAAATAAAATATATTTTATTTTATTAGTTTGAAACTTGAAGAGCATATTTAAAACACATTTGTGCAGCTAGAATAGGATAGCCAGCATAGGCTCAATTTTATGACCTCCGGTGCTTGGGTGTACAAAGGACACGTTGAGTTTTCATACCGTACAGCCAAATTTTACGATCCTAGCTTAAAAGAAAACACGTGTTTCACGGAGGACAATACGGAGCGTTAAATCTTAAAATTTCTTTTTCAAATAATTTAAAGTTGGACCTTCGACATACTATATGTGAACGATTTTATGTTTTTATTATAGGACATTTCGTTTTAAATAAATAAATAAATAAATAAAAGGAAAAGTAAAGGAAAAAAAAAAAAATTTTTATACTTCATACAATAAAAGAATTAAAATAAACTCAAGCTGTAAAATACAACATAAAATTATAAAAACATAAATAAATTCTATTTTTATTTTTCGTACTATTCGAAGAAAAAAAAAAAGAAACCCTAATAAAAGGAAGTTTTTAGATTATGACAATACACTTGAAATAGAATTTATTTCACAAAATTTAATTTTTGCAAAAGTTTTCTTTTGAGAAATAGTTTACGCAAGTAAATAAAATAATATAATAATCTATCTATACTTGTCCTTTTGAAAATAAGCATATTGCTCTACGGCTATACAACGTTTGGGGTTCATGACGTCAAAATTGTCCTTTTACCGACCCGGGTACCTATGGTCATAAAATCCAGGACAAATTGCTTTATCTTTCTTTTAAAAGAAAACGTATATTTTAAATTCATGCTTAATATTATTTTAAAATTGAACAAAATAGTTATTAAAAATTAGAAGAAAATATTATTTTCATTTCGAGTCAAACATCTAAAGAAGATAAAATTTTTCCAATTCGACAAAATATTTTTATAACATTTAGTTGATTATTTACTTTAAATATATGAATTTCAATATCTAATTAGCTGAAGTACACAGGAAAAAAAAAAAAAAAAAAAAAAAAAATTTATTTATAGGCAAATATTAAGTATATGTATAGTTGTAACTACGCATCAAAATATCACTTCTGAGTTATTAACTCTTTTCTCTAATTGAGAACAAAAGTGATTATTTTGTTGACTCTCAGCATTTAAAGGGGTTATTAAGAATAGAGAAATAATTTAGGTTTAGTTTAACGATAAATAAATATGTCCGAGGCAGAGATTAATCGTTTAAAAGCGGAGGTAGAGCGTCAGAGGCGTGAACTCGAACGTCAAAGGCAAGAACTGGAAGCCGCCGCCACTGCGAATAATACTTTGAATAATACACTTAATAACGCAAACCTTACCGTTAACGTAGATCCTATCGATGGTTTTTACACCCCTGCAAAAGATTTTGCTGCTACGGTTCCTATTTTCTCAGGAGATGGTGAGGTAGCATATGAAAAATTTGATCGAGCGGTCACACAACAACTTCATCTATTGCCCAAAAATAATCAGGAACTATACGTGGGTCACCTGTTAAATAGAATAACAGGGCGAGCAAGACGTTATGTAGAATCAAAAACTTGACTACTGTAAACCAGGTTTTGGAACTTCTCAGGAAAGAATTTAGGCCTCTTAATCCTATCAGATATTTAAGGAGAAAACTAGCGCGATGCCAACGGGAGCGTGAGGAATCTATTGAGGAGTTTTATTACCGTTTAAAGGACATTTTATCGAGCTTAGATGCGATCAAAAATAAAGAACCAAACGGACCCGCAGCTTATATTGCAGCTTGCGTGGACGCTAAAGACATTCTCTATGAGAATCTGCCGAAACATTTAAAACTTGCTTTTGTCAATCAGTTTAAAGACGAAGGAACCACATTAACCACTCTGTTTGAGGAGATTAAGGAGACACTCAAACTTACTGGCGATCACGCTAATATTTCGAATAGAACGCGGAGATATGATGGTGAAAACCCTCGCCCTGATGCTTGGGAAGCTTCTAAATTATCTCGGGAGTATGACGATTACAGAAATCAATATAGAAATCGTCGGGAATATAATAATGTTTCCACCCCCATTTACGGGGCCAGTCCTAGTAAGGAGGCTGAATCGTTTGCTTATTCTCCTAGCTCCGATCAAAAAATCAATCATTTGAAAAATGAGCCGTCAACGTCTAATTTCAGTAATTTAGAGGACCCAATGTCAAGGACAGAGGGATACCGCATCGCGAAGCGCGTGCAATTTCAAGAGAAGGTACCAACCCAGGGGCCGGATAACAAGAATAAAGAATTAGAATTTTACCGAGAGAAATACGAAGAACTGTTGCAACAAATGGAAACATTGAAAAACCGTAATTTAAACTCCAATGGTGCTCGACGCATGGGGGGGGATGTCGGGCAACCAAACTACCCCACCCCCTCAGAGACGGAACATGCAAAGCCCAACACGTGCTGGGGATCTGCAGAAAAAATTAAATGCAAAACCTTTTCCAGAGCAATAGGAAATGGCCCAGTGGTCATTTTAAATAATAAGGACTATTTTAATAGGCCCGTATCTGCGTTACTCGATACAGGGTCTTCGCATAACTTCATTAACTTATTCACATTGCAAGAAGAGGTAGAAGTTCAAGAAATATCAAAGTCTGTAAATGGAGTTGCTCCAGAGTCTGTTCCCATAATCGGTATAACAACATTCAACATTTGGGATCTAGATATTGACTTCTATGTAACAGCAGTTCCTATCAACCAATATGACGCGGTCATCGGTAATGATTTCTTTAATAATAGTAAGGCTATTATCTCATTCTTTACCAACACTATGGTTCTAGGAAACAGGCCTATACGCCCTATTCCTATTGTATACAATACACAAAACCATAAGGTTATATTGAACCTCGATTCGGGCCCAGTTATTAAGACCGCATGCAGCGAATTACATGAAAACCAACAAAGATTTCTAATTGATACAGGTGGAGACGTTAGCCTAATAAAACTAAAAGCTCTCAAACCCCACCTATTAATAGATACTAGTAGAATATTAGAATTAAGTGGAATAGGTACTAGAATTATTGAAACTTTAGGAGTAGTTTTGCTAAAAATTTTCGAATCCGAATATCTTACGGAAGAATTTGAATTTCATATTGTAAGAGACGATTTTCCTATCGCCGGTATAGGAATCATTGGTAATGACATTTTAAAGAAAGAAAAAGCAGAATTATCATATAATAAACGATCACTGACATTAATAGATATACCAACACGGAATATACCTTTCGTTAACAGTGGTAGGGAACAGTGGTTTTCGTTACCGCCTAGAACCAGTATCTGCTACTCAGTTGCCGTTCAAGGGAAGTCCTTAGAGGAGGGGTATCTACCTCCAGTCCAGCCTTTTCCTGGAGTCATCCTAGGGAATGCCGCGGTTAAGGTAAAGAATGATAGAGCTATTGTAATGATAACCAACTTTAACGAGTGCAGAGCTGAATTTGAAATGCAACCAATTCCTATCGAAGAATATGAAGTAAACCCACATTATATACCAGGGGAAAGCGATAGCGAATCTCAGGATGAATTGTTTAACTCTCATCTGGAAACTTCAGATCGCATTGAAGAAATCTTGAAAAGAATCCCTACTAACAATTTAACGTCGGAACAAAAAAAGCATATTCGAGAACTAGTTCGGGATTTCCATGATAGATTTTTCCTTCCGGGCGATGAGTTAGGCCTATCAAAAACTACATTTTGCAGAATTCCACTGACTGACGATAAGCCGGTAAAAATAAAACAGTTTCGGTTACCCAAAGAACATCAAGATGAAGCAAAACGTCAAGTAAGAGAATTAATTGAAACTAACGTTATCCAGAGATCCAGATCTCCATATAACGCTCCATTATGGATCGTTCCTAAGAAAGCGGATGCGCAGGGACGCAAACGGTGGAGAATGGTTATAGATTTCCGAGCTCTTAATAAAAAGACGGTCGGTGATTCGTATCCTCTACCCAACATCAATGACATGCTGCTCAGGTTAAGCGGAGCAACAATGTTCAGCGTCATGGATTTAGCTCGTGGTTTTCACCAAGTTCCCATGGCTCCGGAAGATCGAGAAAAAACAGCATTTTCTACACCTGAGGGACACTACGAATTTGTTAGAATGCCCTTTGGTCTTAGCGTAGCACCGCCAACTTTTCAACGAATGGTGGATGACGAAACAGAAGATATGAGAAATGCCGGGGAATTGGAGAATTTGATAGATGACTTTCTGATACCCGCTAAAAACCTGATAGAACACAACAACAGATTAAGAAAATTTTTACAAAAACTCCGGGAAGCAAATTTAACATTACAACCTGAAAAATGTAAGTTTTTCTGTAAAGAAGTGACCTTTCTTGGGCATATTATTAGTCCTCAAGGGATCAAGCCTGATCCAGCCAAGGTTTCAGCTTTAAAGGCCGCTTCCCAGCCCACTAATCAGACTCAAATGAGAAAATTTTTAGGGTTAGCTAATTATTTGCGTAGATTCATCGCTAACTTCGCGGAAAGAACTAAACCATTAACTGAACTTACAAAGAAAAATAAAATTTTTCAATGGTCTAGCGAAGCACAAACAGCTTTTGACGATATAAAAGATGCGATCTGCGAACAAACCTTGTTGCTTCATCCTGATCCAGACAAAAAATTTGTCTTGATAGTTGATGCTTCAGAGGTAGGATTAGGATGTATCTTAGGTCAAGAATTTGAAATAGAATCAGAGTCTAACAATAATGAAGGAATCGTGCAATTTCTACCCATTGCATATGGGTCGCGTACATTGATAGATGCGGAAACCAGATATACTAAACAAGAACGGGAATGTTTGGCACTTGTATTTGCTATTAAACAGTTTAGACCTTATTTACACTCTCGTGAATTTACGGTGCAGACAAATGAAGGTTGCATCTCATGGCTAAAAGATGGAGTCCATCTAACTGATAGACAAGTAAAATGGAAATCTCTGTTGAACGGGTATAGGTTTAAGGTTGTCCTTAAACGGAAGGTAGGCGATCAACTAGCCGATGCATTATCAAATAATCCTCCAACTCGTTCGATGGAACCTTCTCCCGCAACTCAAGTCAGCATGTGTCCGATTGACAACCCTCAGAATGTACCAATTAAAAGGGGGCCAGGTAGGCCCAGAAAAACGGATAAACCTAATCCTCCGAGAAAGGCGAACCCCATTTTTCTGGCGCCTAGGGACACTATAGCTTCCAGATTACGACAAAGAGTGACCGAGTCGAGATCAACCGATCATCTCTATAAAAGACCTAATCATAAAGAATTAGAAACTTCTGAGCTTTCATCAGCAGATGAAAACATCAGCAAGTCTAATCCACAATTATCACAGGTAACAACCTCGCCACCCAGAGCATTTCCCAAGGAAATACCCTCCGTGGTAGAAATAGAGCCGAATTTTACCGAAACTGATGGAACTGAACCTGAAAATCCTCGGTTATCTGAGGACACTAGCGAGCAGCCAGTGGATAAAAATTCGAGTCCCAAGACAGTCGATCCGGGTAGTTTACAAGACAGTTTCTGCAAATTTGATGAAATCATGCGAAGAAGAGAAGAACAGGAACAAGCTGCAGCGCAGTTACGAGAAGAACAAGAACAACAAGAAGCTGAAGCCCGAGAAAATTTCGTGAAAGAAATTAGAAGATCTTTTCGCCGCTTTGATCGTACCCTACAGGGCACGGGAGATGAAGATTTTGAAGAAGAACATGGAGAGGAAGCCGCTTCTGATGCAGACAACGAAGAAGTTGATGAGTCGGATGAAGGTGCGGAGGAATCCGAAATTGAGTCTATTGATGAAGATATAGATGAAAGCCGCAGACAAGTAACTATGCCCTCTTTCGGTGAGGTAACACCTTCTATCAACCGGCAACTCATGTCATCCTTCGACGAAATGTACTGGGATGCAGGGGCCTATAAATTGTTAAAAACTCCAGTGGGAGAAAATATCTGTTTTTCACCGCGATCTCCATTAAATTTTGATTTAGATGTAACTTCAGAAAACCCCGCGGGAAGATCCAATGAGAATCGGAAATCAATTTCACCAAAACGAAATACACCAAACAAAATCGAAAATCCGATAATAAATGAAAGCCAGAATTTTGATACAGCAGTTTCCCTGAAACCAAATCCGAGTTATATAGTACCCAAAGCAGTTATAGCTCAACAGACAACCAAAGCTTTTGAAACAGTACCAGAATTATCAGAAGTAGATAGAAATCCGGTTGGTCCTGAACTGGAAAATACAATCAGTTCTGGATCAGTAGGGGAACCTCTTTTAAAAATCTCTCATAGTCGAGACGGCCTCACGTATGTTAAGGATAATATAGCTCACTTTCTTTCAGCTGATTGTAAATTCACTCAGCCAGTACCTAAGTTACTGCAAGCATTAAATTACATCTCTGAAGCAGAATTTAAGATAAATAAGCCTAAAGTAGGACAGGTGTTTGTATCACAGTATGGAAAAAGTCGAGTTTTTACAGTATTCTTTAAACCCCATCATTTTGACAAGACCACTCCAGAAATGATATCGGACGCCCTGTATAGATTAAGAGGCGCTCTAGAAAAATACAAAATATTAACTCTAAGAATAGCCGAAAACGGAGACGAAATCGGGGAGGGATTAGAACCTTATTTGACTGAAATATTCAAATTCTGCCCTCTAAATCTCACACTTACTAAAGGTAAAATCATATGCCCGACAGAAGACCAAAAATTACCAATAATTAACGAATATCACTCCAGTTTAATCGGAGGCCATAAGGGCGTAGTAAAAACATTTTGGAGAATTCGCGAACGTTACTATTGGCCTGGAATGAAAGAAGACATACATAAATTCATACAGAACTGTGACGTTTGCCAGCGTGAGAAATTATCCCGAATAAAGACTAGACAACCTATGATAATAACAGACACACCGTTTGAACCTTTTGAAAAGATTTCAATTGATACAGTTGGGCCATTCGAACTCACTCCAGACGGTAACAGACATATCCTTACGATACAAGACAATTTTTCAAAATTTTGTGCCGCGGTCGCGATACCAGACATACGGACTGAAACCATAGTCGAAGCTCTGGTTAACAATTTTATCAGTCTATATGGCTGCCCAAAGATAATCTTATCCGATAACGGTACCTTTTTTACAAGTAAACTTTTGAGTAAATTAGCACGAATTTTACGAATCAAACGAATAACAACATCCGCATACCATCCGCAGTCTAATGGAGCATTAGAAAGATCTCATCATGCCTTAGTTGAATATCTAAAGGTATTCATAGAATCATTCTCAGATTGGGACAAATATTTAGCTATGGCGATGTTTAATTATAATACTACTGTACATTCTGCAACTAATTTTACACCGTTCGAATTAATATTCGGCAAGAATGCCCGTTCTCCAACTTCATTCCCGGATTATTCACAGATAGAAACCTATCCTGAGTCAATTGGTAACTTATTGGCCCGACTAAACGAAGCCCGAGCTATAGCTCGAATTAATCTAATAGACTCTAAGAAACACTCAAAAGACAGATACGATAAAACTTTACACGAGGTAGATTTTTCACCTGGTAAATTTGTGTATACAATAAAAGAACCGAGAAAAGGGAAACTAGATAGTTACTATCATGGTCCTTACGAGATAATTAAAATCTTAGAAAACGGAACTGTAATTCTAGAAACAAACGAGGGACACAGATTTTCGAAACACCCGTCAAAATTAAAACTAGCGTTTTCAGTCCACGAATTAACAAAGAAACTCTAAAATCTCGCCCTTCATAAAGGAAAATCTTTTGTTACAGATGTTAGTTATTCAAATCTTATTTTCGGCAATAATTTTCGGCATATGGAACCTTGCAAATTCAGACAAATTCTATGAAGTCCAGTACTTCGAACAGAAATCTGGAATCTATTATGAGAGATTCAACAATATTCATATCATAAGGGAAAAATGGACCATGCTAATCACCATCGACGTAGGGAAACTCCTGATGGATCCATCAGAAGAACAGATTGAATATGAGTCCACGTTTCGAGATTGTTTCTTGGAGAAATATTTCTCTCGGGACCTATGTTCTAGAGCACTTCAAAAACCGGCAATAGAATATATCAATAATGAGAGTGTTCACTTAATGGCACAGCTCAGAGAAGTTATAGATAGAACCCCTGTAAGTGAACGCAGAAATTCGCGAAACATATGGTTGGGAATTGTAGGAACAGTAGCTAGAAAAGTATTTGGAATATTAGATCAGGAAAATGATGAAAGTTATAGACAAGAAATTAATAAGTTGTACCGCAATGCAACACGAATTATCCACTTAGTTAATAATTCCACACATATATTAAGAACAGAAATTGACTCTCTTGTTACACAACTCAAAAATAATGTTGAAGATATCAATACACTTGCCAAAAGTATCAAAGATATAGCTCAATCCCAGAATGAGCATATTAATATCATAGACCAGGAATTAGAATACAGCATTTATGCAACTAAAGTTTATAGGCAGACTCTGCATCGCAACAACTTGCTAAAAGCTGCTATTACCGGTGAGGAATTGGCAGGTGAGGAATTGGCATGCTTTCCGGATATACCCTTAGAATCAATTCCCGAGTCTAATGAATGCGGAATAGATCTATTCAAGGCTAAAGTCCCGAACGATATGAACGCATGTAATATAATTTTGCTTCAGCAAAACACCACCCAATGGGTCGTGTTAGCTACCGAAAATGCCTGGTTATTCTCCACATTTCAGCCGGAAAAACTAAAAATTAGTTGTGAGGGTGAACTACCGGATACTATAAAACTGGATGGCATCGGGCTGTTGAAGTTTCCCCCTAATTGTAGAGCCGAGAACCATCGAATCACTCTATTAAGTCTAGGCGAGTATAACGCCGGGTTGTCCGGATTAAATCCCAAAAAAGATCTTCATAACACCACGGAATTTTTAAAATTTGATCAATCTATCAAGGATAACAATCTTTATAATCTTTGGGCTTCTCCCTTGAGACTCTCGAAATCTTTAATGGGGAATAGTCTAAGTTTTATACAGGCACGAGTCAAGGAGCTCAATTTCAAAAGTCAAAAAGATAAGAACTCTCAGATCCTTTTATATGTCAGTATAAGTTTAGCGTCAGTTACAATCATAGCAATAGCTACCGTCGCGGGGCTCAAACTCAAATCTCGATTAAGAATGATCAAGGTTAAATTTATACAGGAAAAGACAATTGAGGAGAATGTCTCATCCGTTCAGGAAATTCACCAATCAACTAAAACCGTGATCTCTATGTTAGCGGAGGAGGCCAACGACAATTTGATTAATACACCAAGCGTTAGCATGCCATCTCCTAGCCCAAGGGCCGTGTGTCTGCAAGCCGAATCGGGTTTTTAAAGCAGGATTCGGACACACACAAAAAAAAAAAAAAAAAAAAAAAAAAAAAAATTTTACATAAAAGAAGGTTCTTTAAGGAGTAGCGTCTCCATTTTCCTTTAAGGAAAAAAATAGAAATTTTAGGTTTAATTTTTATAAGCTAGGAAATAGTTCTAGTATTGATAGGTTAGCAAATAAGCGGAGCATCGACTCCATTCCCTTAAAAGGGAGATTCCCTATAATTTTAATTTTAATTTATAGAGTACCCAATAACCATGTCCAAACGCTTCAACCCTTGGACCATGACGGAAGCCAAAGTACAGTTAGAGAAGTACAAATACAGAGCCCCGGAGGAAACTGCCAAATGCAGAAAGGAGTTAGACTCGAAACTAAACAGCACCCGGGTCTACCCGATTGACCCTCGGGACGGCGATTTTGAATTCTACCACGATATCACCATCCGTGACCGTACACCGAGACCCATGCCCGAAATAAGTGACGAGGATGGCCAACCCATATTGGAGCTACTAATCTACGGATTGCCCAGAACCACAACAAAGAAAAAGCTGATGGGGGTCCTGCAGCTTAAATCGGAGGAGATGAAAAAGTTGACTATTTTCCCTGGAAAAAACAATTTAGCGGTAGGACGCATCCAGCTCTATTCACTTTTGACGGCGCTAAACCTGCAAACTCAGTCCCGGGACAATAAGTTTATCATCGGTAGAAATAAGCTGAGGATTGTTCCATTTAAAAGGCTGGGAGGTAGAATTCCATCAGCTAGCAAGACTTCCGAATCTACCGAACTCACAAATACCTGGACCCAGATAGCTGGTTTGAAGTTTTCAAATATCTTGAATTCGCAGATATCTGCGTTTTGTCAGTGGGTTTTCCGGGAATGTCTTCAATAATTCAGCAAGTAATGAGAACGTTTGAGGTGAACGAATCTAATATCAACAGGATACTTAGCGTTACCGGGGCAAGGAGCACAGATGAGTTGCTATCTGGGATTTTCGAAACCAGGCGGCTAAACATTCGAATGTTCGAAATAAATGCGTCGGAAAACCACTTAGTATCCCCAGGGGTGATTTCTTCGTTCATCCATTACCGAATACCCGATTGCTTAATCTCATTGGATATATCGGGGGCTATCATCTCCAGTGGATTAGTGAAGGAACTGCACAGATTAAAAGTATTAAAGACTCTGGCTATCGGAAGATCCCAAGGGCCATTGGAAACAGAGCTGAGCATCATATTGAAGGAGCTTCCTGAATTGACTGAGCTACAGGTTAGTAATAACAACTTCTTCACTGGATCTGTGCTGAAGGAGGCCGGAGGCAACTTACAGCATCTAAAACTAAAGGGTTGCTATCTTTTGAACCTTGAACATCTGATCAAGTTCTTCACGGGCAACCAGCTACTCCACACACTGGCCATTCAAGATTGCGACCGGTCTCGGCAACGATATCTGGAGAACATTGATATGCTTCCGTTTATCAACTCGATCGGGAGTATGAAGATCAGGGCACTCAAATTCGGCTGGGGAAATTACCAGGACGATAAATGGTGGCAATACTCTGACAGGATTACCACTAATAATGAGCTAAAAACCCTCGAGGTATCATTGGGGAACAACCGAAACAGCATAGTCCATAATCTTGTGTCAATGGCAACCAATCTGGAGCATCTGACTATTTATGCTTCAAAACTAGATCCAATCAACATCCCAGACCACGAGGGTGTAAACCTCGCAACACTTAGCATCATCAATCCTCGTAAACGACCGGGTAGCTTCTACAGAACTCTGAGAACAAACATCAATACACTGGTAGTGTCAGGCGTTCACTTCTCCTATTATACAATCCACGAGATGATACAATCCTGGATGCTAACCACAGCATCGAGACTATCGACCTGAGTGGAATCAAATATTTCACTCACTTACCAGCATTGTCGAACCTGATAAAGAAAGAAGATGAGGCCAGTTTGCGAGTGGTCACAGTCCTCATACCATCAAGAGGAAACCTGGGTGAAATTCGAGGCAACACCCAGAGATGCAACAAGCCATATCGGATCCTGGTGAAGATAGTAGAATAGTTAATAGGATTAGGAACCAGTATTTAGTATAATAAAAATTAAATAGTTAAAGGTAACATTTTAGAATTCTTTAAGGAGTATCAGCTCCATTTTCCATCAAGGAAACTAAAAGAAATTCTTAGATTACCCTAGATAAGTAAATATTGTTATATCATAAGAAGATAGTTACCTTATTACAAATTTTATAAGACAATGCCTTTAAGGAGTATCATCTCCATTTTCCGTTAAGGAAACCTAGAGGTATATTAGGATAGTCCAAGTAGTTTTACAAACATTGTTATAAGAAAATATTTTTACTTGATAGACATACATATACATATAAAAAGAAAAGAAAAAAAAAAAAAAAAAAAAAGGGGGAAAAATTAAACAGGACCCCCTTTTTCCTTTACACATGCCTTCCCTAAGTAGGAGGAGTTTGGGTCTCTGTTATCCTTGGAGGGTGACGAGAGGTTCAAACCTCTCCATGTTAAAAGGGGGGAGGGGATCTTGAAAAAAAAAAAAAAAGAAAAAAAAAAAGAAAAAGAAAAAATTAACACAAAAGAGAAAGTCTCCTTTAAAAAAAAAAAAAAGCATAGTCTTTATTTTTGATTAAAGAAAAATAAAGGGACTACATAAAAACAAAAAAATAATATATAATGAATAGGCATATATTTTGCTAGAATAAGTACATTAATCTACCAATTATAGGAATCAGCAGTATATTATGTTTCCCACTAGAGCAATTATATTAATCTTTTTGTCATTTTTATAAATATGTCTAATTACAGAATTGGAGCTATCACTACGAACAGTGGTTGTAAACCCTAGGATCCCGAAAAGGAACAGGTATCGAATCCAACCAACGAAAAGGTATTAGCAGGGCAACCTTTGTTTCTAGTGATAGGCCCATACTTTATAATTACTAATCTCTATACATGTTATAGTTAGGATAAGATATTTAGCTATAGACTAGAATTATAAGCTCGCAACCAATAACTCAACGATTCTTGCCTGATCATTTATTATTGTAAAGAAGCTTTGTGGTCTACCGTGGGAAACCGAGTCAATTCCTTTTATTTACCGCATCCATTTCTATCTGTGAACCGGACGTTTCACTTCCCCTCACTCTCAATAGGATGCCACTCTATCTGGTCCTAAGCGGGCACAAACCTGGAATATACAGCTCCTGGGAGGATTGTCGCAAGCAAATTATCTCTTATCCAAATCCAGTTTTTAAACAAATTTCATCCGTAGAAGAATCCCATAAGTATTTACGATATTGGCAAACGATCCTCTATCCGGTAAATCATCACGTCGGAAGAAATGCTGAGGGTCGGATCATCATCTTCACGGATGGATCGTGTTTTCGTAACGGATCCACAGAACCAGCAACAGGATTAGGTATTTATTTTGGACCAAACCACCCTCAGAATGTGTCTCTTCCGTGCTTTAACCGAAAAACCAACAACGGGGCAGAGCTGGAAGCTATTCTGCAGGCTTTAAAAATTATAAGAAAATTTGACTTAACGAAAATAGATCTTTTCACGGATTCGGAATACTTATGCAACGGCCTTAATATCTGGTACGAAAATTGGAAGGAACGAGATTGGATTACCTCAACAGGAAAGCCAGTTTCGTATAAAGAGGAGCTTAAATATATCAAAACTCAAATGAAGGACCGAGACATCAAGATCTACCACGTTCCAGGTCACGAAGGAATCTATGGTAATGAGCAAGCCGACCAATTGGCCAAGGATGGAGCTAAATTATACGAACTATTCAGGACAGAATCCAAGGCAGAGTTCAACATCAGTCAACCAGATACAAGCTCCGAGAAATAGATTCATTTCTGAGCTTGGGGGGGGATGTTATGTCCGACTTCGCAGACTTTCTTACAGTCATTCATATTGAACTCTCCATAGGAATACAATTCCATTTTCTCATGAGAGAAACAAGGATGGGTTCAATCGAGTGTGACAAAACCTATTTTACCAGATTTCTTTCTTTCAGTCTCCCATTCTCTTATTCTTCGGTCCCCACTTACTGTCAGCTAAGATTGCTCTAATGCGCACAATTAGCATTGACTTAAATTGAGTTCTGTCAACCGGACATCCCACAAGATGCAACTCACTTAAAATTTCCCCTTCCCCAAACTCGGACCCCCATGGTTGTGGTGTTCAAAATTTTCAAGAAAAAAATCACTCTACCGAGCACCGGTTTGCATTGCGGTTTGTAGCTGAGTTACCCCTCAGCAAAGAGTCAATTACTAGGTACAGCGGTATCCTCAAATCTCTCATATAAAAAAAAAAAAAAATAAAACCGATCAAGTCGCTTTTATAATTCAATTAAATTCATAAAATAAATCATTAAAAATCGCATCGCGAAAGAAAATCATAACAGAAAAAAAAATATATCAAGGTATACATTTATACAGTCATATATATATATAAAAAAAAAAATAATAATAATAATAATCACGCATCGCGGAAACAAGTATAACCAAAAATAAATATTAAATAAATGTTCGAAGAAAAAAAAAACCAATTCCCTTTAAAGAGCACTGTATCTATTTCCTGCGAAGGAAAATAAAGGAACTGTTCCTTTAGTTCAATATAAAATAAAAATTTCTGTATCGAAAGAGAAAAAAAAAATATATATATATAAAAAAAAAATAATAAATAATAATAAAAGTGTTATTGGTTGTGACTGATAAGTTAGGTGGTAACTAAAAATTTGTGAACATTCTTTTATTTATAAAACTTCAATTTATATCAAAGATAATAAGCAGTGTAAACTTTGTGTAAAAATTTTGAGTGTAATTAACTAATGATTAAACGAATAAAGATATTCCCATAAAGAGTATCATCTCTATTTTCTATAAAGAAAAATAAAGGAATCTTTATTATCAACTTTAATTTGAATTTAAAAATAAAGAAAAGACATAAGTGACAATAACATTGGACGTATTATTCGTAACATAAGCTAAATAATAATTAACCACCTCATCCCTTATTCGGAGACTGCAGCCATCGAGAGTTAGCAGCCTATCCACGGATCTACATCGCTAGTAATACCTCGAGGAAAGGACAAAACATATACATACATATATTTACTCATCAGTGCAAAGGTAAGACCGTTTCAACTGACCGCCTTTCTTTCTCCAACTTTGATAATTTTCCAATCAGTCTCAAATATTTTAAGAGGAAATAAGGACGCAGTTAATTTCCAATCGTAGGTATTGAGTATTAAAAATTTGTATATCCATCTACCGTCGGTATAACTCTGGTTTAGTTAAAATAGAGAAATAAAAAAAAATCCGCATCGAAACGTATCCCAAAATTAAATAAATTAAGGCTTGAACTAGACATTTGAGCCGAAAATTGCATTGGTTAGTCCGAACGCCTAATCCACGCAATCAAAATAATTAATAAATAATAGTCGGACATAACATGCGTATAATTTATTTTATTTTATTACAATCGCTTTCTAAACATTTTCTAAGCTTAAAAAAAGAAAAAAACATCCCGACGCCAAAAGAGCGCATTTCTTAGCTTATACGCCTTTTTGGCGTTAGTAATTCCAAAATTTTTTTTTATCGATCTTGACGTTTTCAATGATTTTGAGTTGAATGGAAAAAAAAAATTTTTTTTTTACATGCCCTTCTGCCACCAAACCCTATCTAACTGCTGTGGTATGTCCTTTCGCTATTTCGATCATATATGATTGTATATAATGTAATTATATCGAGACAAACCGCTTTTTCTCTTTGCGATTTTAACCAGCAGCCACCAAAATTCGCGGGTTGAACCCTGGCTTAGGCTGGCCTCGAACAAATTTTTATTTTACCGGACAGAGCAATGGGCTAAGGTTCTTGCAAAGCAAAGACCCATACTTATTCAAACTCGGCAACGTATGTTAAAAGTCACTAACTTACCTCACGGCTTATTACTTATAAATAAATTTCTCATGATTGATAGACTTATCAATTTTTACACTGTAAAAAATCCGGAGTGAAATTAAATCCGAATTCACTCCGCCACTCAGAGTTCCGGAGTTTAAAAAAAATCACTCCGCATGCGGGGTATTGGAAGAATTTTTTTTGCGGAGTGATTGCGGAGTGACGCGGATTTTATTTCCTCTCAATTTACTCCGGTCCGGAATTTTAACATTTATATTAATTTATATTAAACTATTAAACAGTGTGTGTGTGTGCGAGTGCGTGTGTGTGAATATGTGTGTGTGTGTGTGAATGTGTGCGGGTGTGTGTGCGAATGTGTGCGGCTGTGTATGCGAATATGTGCGTGTGTGCAGGCTACTAAAGCAAAATGGGCCACCGGGGCAAATGGGCCCCCTAAAATTTTTAATATGAAGTGTTGGGGGGGGGGGGGTAAATGGGTCATTGAGGAAAAATGGACCACTGGAACAAAATGGGTCACTGGGGCAAAATGGGCCACTGGGGTAAAATTTTTACCGAGAAAATTTTCTTATATATAATCATATATAATTATGTATAATCTTATACATATACCCATCCCGAGAAAAAATGTTTATATATAATCATACATAATTATATATAACTATATATGATCATATATAATTATATATAATTATATATGATTATATATAATACTATTCCGAGAAATTTTTTTCATATAGAATCATATATAATTATATATATATATATATATATATATATATATATATATATATCCATATACAATTGTATACAATCATTAGGGTATTGAAAAAAAAATAATTTTTTTTTTCATGGTTTTCAAAAATTGAAAGTACCCAGTTTTTCAATCAGTTGAATTTCATATAATTTTGTGAAATGATTTAATGTTTCCCAAAATTTTATATAAGTTTTTTTAAATTTTATATCACAACAGAAAATCAAAAAATTTGAAGAAACTTAATAAAATTTTATATAATTATCATCGAGGCCGACAAAAATAAAATTTCATATAAGTTCATGGAGTTTTTTTAAACTGTGTAAAAATCCATCACGAAAACTTATAAAGTCGGTCTTTACCGGCATTTCACTCTAAATACATCAATTAAGCACATGATTGAACTCTCGTGATGTGGACCAGTGATCAACGTTCAGGGTTACCAGCCAAAAGGAGCCGTGTTCGAACCCAGCAGATGTTCCAGGATTTTTTCATCATTTACTGCTATCAATTCTTGTTTCTGAATTTGTAAAGCGTTCGCGCGGTAATAACCAAATCAAAAATTTGGTATTTTATTTATTTATTTATTTTTTTTTTTTTCAAAAATATTTTTTAATTATATATAACTTGATTATGTATAATCATATATGAAAAATGGCCAAATATAATTATATATAATTATATACAGTTATATATAATTATATATGATTATATTTGGCCATTTTTCATATATGATTATATTTAATCGAGTTATATATAATTATATATAATTTTATATGATTATATATAAACATTTTTTCTCGGAATGATATTGAAAACGATAATATTATATTCGATGTTATATGAAAACGTAATGAGATAATAAATCAGAGCAGGTGCAGTATAAATTATATAATTCTTTATTTTTATTCTATATTATGTTTTAGGTTCAGAAAAAAATATTGAGCTAAAAAATGTCGAAGTTTAAACGTCCAATAAATGCAGTATTAATACCAGTACGTATACGAAAATGTTTAACTTAGTTTAAATTAATTTTTTCACTATTTATCGTTATTTTATTATTCTGGCATTTCCTATGAAGATTTAAATCAATTCTCTCAATGTAAATCAATAAACTCTAGCAGTAAAGATGAAAATACTGGTAGGCATAAATATTTTAAATTTAAAAATATTTTATAGATAATAATTATATTATTTTATGTTTGATAGTTCCTGGTGAAAATAATTTTTTAAAACAAAGTTAAAAACGTAAATTTGTTGAGCCACACTATGCAAGTGAAATATTACCATCAGATTTTTCATCACCCAAAAGAGCAAAAAGAACGATTGATTTAATTAAGACGATCGATTTAAGTAAATCGCAAAAAATTAAACAGCTTCAAAGACAGACAAAAAGTCTCTAGAAAGAAGTATAATCCTTGCATGATTTAATAAATCATCTCAAAGAAAACCGTATGTTAACTGATGAGAGTGAAAACGGCCTAATGGTATAGTATATTCTAACTAAATTGCATTTATATACACTTATCCAAAAAATTAAAGGAACAAAAAAATTTTATAAATTTTTTAGTGATTTTTTGAAGGCTATATTTTCGTGAAAAATGATCGTATCGAAAAAGTAAAAAAAGCAAATTGAAGCTTAAAATCGCTAGTTTAAAGATCTGTTAGCCAAATAATTTTCTGAGCCACGGTTTTTACGGAATCATAAGAAATAAGTCGAGACAAAATTTTTCTAAATTTTTTAGTTTTGTTTTTTAGGTATACGGGGTGGCGAAAATTTTTTTCAAAAAAACCAATTTATGGCTCGTTTAAGAAATTTATTCAGCTACAAAAAAACTAGATGAAACAAGAATTGTTTTACTTTTTTTTTTTATGTTTTACTCGGGGTTTTTTTTTTTTTTTTCGTGTTTCGGAAATTTTTTTTTTTTCTCTGTACCTCACATTTAATAAATAACTAACGCCAAAATGAAAGAAAATCCGAAAAAAATTAGTTTTATATTTTGGTAATGATCACATAAATTAAGGAACCAAACTTGTTCATTTAATCGTTTTGTAATACTTTGAGCAATCGGCTTGGACAAACGGTTCAATGGATCAATCTGAAATCTTCCAGGGTTTTTGGGGGTACATTCAGCTATAAAATCACCTGGCATTATTAACCTTTCCATCAATATTTGCAAAGCAGCGATGACTTGACTAAAAAACCAGAAAATGGCCATTTTTTGCGGGTTTTTCAAATTGATATTAACGATTAAAAAAATTTTTTTTTTTTTTAATCGAAAATGGAAATTGTTTGGAATTAATTCAAGTTTCTCAAACTGCTCTTTAAATTACTGTGAGATTATTAGTTGTTGAGATAGCAATAATCAAAGACAAAAGGATCCTTTTTGATTTGAAGGCTGATATCTCAGCAGCAAATTGTCGTACAGAGAAACAAAAGAAAAGTAATTTGTAGCTGAATAAATTTCCGAAAGAAGTCATGAATTGGTTTTTTCGAAAAAAAATTTTCCCGGCCCCGTAGACCTAAAAAACAAAACTAAAAAATTTATAAAAATTTTGTCTCGACCTATTTCTTATGATTCCGCAAAAACCGTGGCTCAGAAAATTATTTGGCTAAAAGATCGTTAGTTTAAAAATCTTTGGTTTGAAGCTTGAAATCTCTAGTTTAAAGCTTCAATTTGCTTTTTTTTATTTTTTCGATACGATCATTTTTCACGAAAATACAGCCTTCCAAAACTCACTAAAAAATTTATAAGATTTTTTTGTTCCTTTAATTTTTTGGATAAGTGTATATACATACGATTGTATTTATTGTAAATAAGTAATCAGTTATTAACGACGGATGTAATTCATGATATGGTATACAAGAATATCAGTATTAATATTAAATATTTTCATCATTGTAGCGTAGTCGGAAAAATTGTATATATAGAATTGTAAATATTTTTTTAATTTTTATTAGTGAATTTCATTTGAGGTAATAGTGTATATTATTATTAATTTGATATTTAACGTTCCATTCGTCTATAATTGTATATAACTATTTTTATTTATTTTCAATACTTACACAGAAAAAAAGTTTGACTTGGCCCAAGATGATTTTTGCCTTCATTTTTTTATTCTTGGGTTGAGTAATTGGGTTTTTTTAATCCGAGAATATTTTCTTCAACTAATATTATAAAAATATTGTATCAAGAATAATTAAATTTTAATTCAAGTTTAATAATCTTGGTTTAAAAATATTTATTTTAAGTCAAATTTATTTTGTTTCTAATCAAGTAAAAAAAATTATCAAAACAAGATACTTTTCTGTCTTGGTTGGTGAGTATAGTAAATTGTCACAATATATATCAACATCTCAAACCAAGAACTTTTTTTGCGTGGCAGAAGAACATATACTCTCAGTTTGAGAAAACTACATTACCGACTCAAGACAACGGTCTATTCCCGGGAAAAAATGATAAGATTTGATCAGATATGAACAGGCATGAGTCTTCAGGTCTGATCAGACATGAAAAATGACTGGGTCTGACCAGACCTGACCAGGCATGTTCAGGTCTGATCAGGTATGTTTATGTCTGTTCATGCTCATCCGGGTAAAAAAATTATAGGAAAAAAATGGCCCTATATAATTATATATAATTAATATAATTATGTATAGCTATATACAATTATATATAATTATTTCTATAAATAAAAAAAAAAAAAAAAAATTCGGGCTTGTGCAGAATTTGAACCTCGGACTTTGCGCTCGAATGTTTAACTCGCTACCCGTTGATCTAAGAGATTGACTTAAAAAGTGAGTTTCGTATGAACTTCAAGTAATAAAAATCTTACAGATGATAGATTTTTAGTCGACAAAATTTAATATTGAATTTATTAATTATTGATTTATTATTAATTATAGTTATATAAAATTATATATGTTATATATAATTCTAACTACGTTAGTTATATATAATTATAACTAAGTTATTTATATTTAATTATAACTAAGACTTTAAATTTAATCCCATATATCAGGTTGGATCAGACATGGACAGATATGATCAGGCCTGAGCGTATTTAACGCTTCAGGCTTAAACAGGCATGGGCAGGTATGATCAGGCCTGATCATGTCTAATTTCAGGCCTGATCATACATAAATAGGCATGATCAGGTCTGATTATTTTTGCCTGGGTTGAAATGAGAAAATTTTGATTTTGATTTAAATAAATTATAATCTTAATTTAATAAAATAACTTTTTTTAAATCATGCAAATATTTACTTAACGGAAGACATAAAATTCTGCCATTGATGATTTTTTTTCTTGACTTAAAAAAATTCTAGTCTCGATTCAAGAAAATAAATGACTCTACTTAAAAAAATATATCGACCTATATTTTTCAGTGAATCTAACCTAATAGAAATATTAAATATTGTCAAGCAGGAAAGTGTATGCGTATATTTAGAATACCGCAATACAGCAGTAGAGAGGATAAGGAATAAACTCTCTCGATTAAATGGCTTATGAACGAATTGAGAAAAATAAATTGTTTGCTCATGGTAAGAATCGAACCTAGACCGATTCGGCATCACGCGAGAGCTTTACCAGTTATGCTACCCGACCATTTCCTGAACATTCGTTCACTTTACCCATATCTAGTTAGCACACTGTACAATGTAGAGTCTAAACTACCGCCACTTTAGTATAGTACAGTTAGCTTTCCCAAGAGAATTTTCGCGTTAAGCAGTGAGCGCAGTTGCTGTTGGTTCAAACGTCTACGCTTACTTGCCGCAACACAACAAATACTTAAGCCAAAATATTTCTTACCATTGAATCGAGTACTTTTAATTCTTGACTCGAGTCACAAATCATCTCGATTCAAAACAAATTATTCTTCAAGAAAGAATATTTTACTTTTCGAACAATTGATTATATTTTGGGGGAAAATATTTATTTTTCTCACTTTAAGAAAATATATTTTACTTCAAGAAACATCTATTATATTGGTTGAATAAAAAAAAAATCTTATAGCAAGATGACTAAATTTAAGAAAATTTTGCTCTTGAACCAAGAAAATTTTCGTTTTCATTCAAAATTGCAAAAAATATTCTTGCGACAAGAAAAAATTTCTTACGCTAAGATATCCTTTTTTTCTGTGTAGTGAAAAATTGATGACTTAAAAATATGCAGAACTTCGTCTTGGTAATATTGTTTGCAATTTTTATTCTATATAGACTACGATGCCAGAAAATTTAACAAGTATTACAAAGATAAAGGTTAAAGATCGTGGATTATATGGGTCATTCCATGTCAATTCAACGACATTGCGACAGTGACCCTATTCGATTTTTTTGATTTTTAATATGTTTTCATAAATGTAGAAAGAAATCTTCAGCTCAATTTTTAGCTCTTTACCTCCACCCCTTCCGGAGTTATCATTTTTGCTTTAAAAGGATATAATTTTGACTATAGTAATGATAATCTCTCGTCATGGGGGGTCTTTTTTTTTATTTTCAACGCTCTTTTTGAAAAGAAATTAAAAATCAGAAACAAAATATTTTGTAATGCTTTTTCGACCATTTTTAGTCAAAAAAATTTGTTCTCCGTTCAATGAGACACTTTTGATTTTTTTCAGAAAAATTCACAAAATTCTACGTTGAAAAACAAAATTTTTGAGCCATAACCCCAGATGGGCATCAAATTACTTCTAGTAATCAAAATTAGTAAAACAATTTTTATTCTGTAATTTTAATTTATTTTCTTTCTAAAATCACGTAACTCCTCCAAATAGTCTCAAAATATTATCTCAAAGTAATATAATATCAGATAAGTACTACCGATAATATCATAGTAGATTTGAGAGTAATAAATCTGAATAATACGATGCAACGGTTGATGTATTAAAATTTTAATTTAAAAGGATACAATAAATTGCAAAAAAAAGTATTTAACTCATAAATTTTGGTGTAAAATATATTTCCCACTGAAAATACTCAGAAAAAAGTAATTTGATGTATTTAGAAACAATCTGAAAATATTTTGTGATCTTAGAAAAAAATAAATCAAAATAACATAAAAAAAAATTGCTTTCAAATCTATTTCACTAGAAGTTTTTTGAAGCTCATCTTAGGATATAGTTCAAAAATTTTCTTCTTCAACATAGAATTTTGTGAATTTTTTTGAAAAAAATCTAGTGTCCCCTTGAACGAAAAACTAATGTTTTGACTAAAAATGGCCGAAAAAGCATTAAAAAATTTTTTGTTTTGGATTTCGAATTTTTTTTCAGAAAGAGCGTTGAAAATGAAAAAAATGACCCCCCCATGCCGGGAGATAATAAAATAATTAAAACTGTTGATGGAATATCTACTTTATGGTCATGAATAGAAAAATTATATGAATTGCAATGTAAAAAAGGATTGATGGTTGCCAATAATTTGACTAAAAAGCACATTTAATATCAAAATGATAATAGTTAGCCATACAAACACTTAGCGAAAGTGTTTTGAAAGCTTTTCAATTTCTTCAAGTAATTGGAGATAAAGAGATTCGAAAAGATTTTGAGAATAATTTAGAAACTGCATCGTTTTGTTTAAATTTTAATAATATCGGTGACATGTTGAATTGTAATATTAGATATTTCAAGGGTGAATTTAATGCTCCATTGAATGATGATACTTATCTGAAGATAAAAGAATATGCTTTAAAATTTGAAAATTACATTATTAACTTATGTAATGACAAAGGAACACCACCGATTCATACGAAACGCAAGACTGGATTTATAGGAATTATTATAGCTCTACGAAATATGTTTCCTCTTTTCCATCAGTTGAAGCAGTTCAGAATGAATTACTTATTAACGTATTAACTATCTCAGGATTATATCGAAACATTTTTCAGTGTCATCAAAAGTCGCGGAGGTTTTAATAATAATCCAAATGTTTTACAATTTAAAAATACTTATAAACGTTTGTTAGTCAGGCATGAATTAAAAGAATTTGACAATAAGAATTTTGTTTTAGACGTTTGATATTTTACATGTGTCATCAGATTCAAAAAATATTTATGATCAAATTGGGCATACCGATCTTCTCTACAATACTAAAGAACCAGACATCTTAGATCATGATAACATTCGATATTGTTGGTTTTATCTCCTTTTGTAGAAAGTATCGATCTATACACAGAAAAAAAGGATATCTTGGCGTAAGAAATTTTTTCTTGTCGCAAGAATATTTTTTGCAATTTTGAATGAAAACGAAAATTTTCTTGGTTCAAGAGCAAAATTTTCTTAAATTTAGTCATCTTGCTATAAGATTTTTTTTTTATTCAACCAATATAATAGATGTTTCTTGAAGTAAAATATATTTTCTTAAAGTGAGAAAAATAAATATTTTCCCCCAAAATATAATCAATTGTTCGAAAAGTAAAATATTCTTTCTTGAAGAATAATTTGTTTTGAATCGAGATGATTTGTGACTCGAGTCAAGAATTAAAAGTACTCGATTCAATGGTAAGAAATATTTTGGCTTAAGTATTTGTTGTGTTGCGGCAAGTAAGCGTAGACGTTTGAACCAACAGCAACTGCGCTCACTGCTTAACGCGAAAATTCTCTTGGGAAAGCTAACTGTACTATACTAAAGTGGCGGTAGTTTAGACTCTACATTGTACAGTGTGCTAACTAGATATGGGTAAAGTGAACGAATGTTCAGGAAATGGTCGGGTAGCATAACTGGTAAAGCTCTCGCGTGATGCCGAATCGGTCTAGGTTCGATTCTTACCATGAGCAAACAATTTATTTTTCTCAATTCGTTCATAAGCCATTTAATCGAGAGAGTTTATTCCTTATCCTCTCTACTGCTGTATTGCGGTATTCTAAATATACGCATACACTTTCCTGCTTGACAATATTTAATATTTCTATTAGGTTAGATTCACTGAAAAATATAGGTCGATATATTTTTTTAAGTAGAGTCATTTATTTTCTTGAATCGAGACTAGAATTTTTTTAAGTCAAGAAAAAAAATCATCAATGGCAGAATTTTATGTCTTCCGTTAAGTAAATATTTGCATGATTTAAAAAAAGTTATTTTATTAAATTAAGATGTTTTGATAGTTTTTTTTACTTGGTTAGAAATAAAATTTATTTGACTTGAAATAAATATTCTTGAACCAAGATTATTTAACTTGAATTAAAATTCAATTATTCTTGATACAATATTTTTATAATATTAGTCGAAGAAAATGTTCTCGGATTAAAAAAACCCAGTTACTCAGCCCAACAATAAAAAAATGAAGGCTAAAGTTATCTTGGGCCAAGTCAATCTTTTTTTCTGTGTATGTATCCGGTTAAGTTGCATATAAAGTTTCAAAAATTATATTTTGCTCAGTTTGCAAAAGTCAGTTAATAACAAAGAATTTTAAAGAAACTTTATCTTTTATAATAAATAATGGACCATTTAGAGAATCAAAAGATGTGATCAATATCTGCTAAATTTCGGAAAGAATTATTAGACAATATTCTAATGAACTGTTGAATGAAAATGTAAAACATATTGTTACTAACCAAATATATCGCAAAATGGGTATTATATTTGATAATGATCAAATGAATGAACATGTATTGTTCCAAAATTTCTTTGATTACCACCGATATCACTTCTGTAAGTGGATTATTTAAGTATATATGAATACTCAATTTTTCTACGAAGCTGAAAAATGATCTATTAAAGAAAATTATAGTCGACAAAAGTATAATAAACTGATTTTATTTAATAATCAATAAAAATTTGAGGAAAAGTTATCTTTTTGTTAATTTAGAAATAAAGGGTGCATTTAACATTTTTTATTTTGGTTTTTGTTTCTTCACTTATAAAAATCATTTTATAATTTGCAAATGAACTTATAGTTCTAAGAAAATTGAAGAAAATTTACTTGATGAAAATTTTCAAATAAGTAATTAAAGCTAAAACAAAAACATAAAATCCTAATTATTAAAAAATTAGAAAAATAAATTTTGAAATAATACTAACCGTTTATAAAACATTTTGAAGATCTATTTTCATATTTTTATCTGAATAATGTCGCATTGCTCAATAAAAACTTATTTCTCGAAAAATGTACACATTTTTTTTTTTTTATGAATTTAAAGTTTTTCTATATCTATAACTTTCTTTAAAAAAAATAAAGTCTCCATAATATACAGTTGATGTGAAGAAAAAAAAATATATTGGTGCGTTTAAATTATACTAGTCCGTGAAAAATGAATCATACATGGCCATGTATGAAAATTGGCCAGAAATGGCCAGTTATGGCTATACATAGCTTCATCCGGCTATATATGACTTGATATGACTATGTATAGAAATTTTAACTAAATTAAAAACATAAAATTTTTTAATTTTTTTTTTTAATTATTTTTGCGACGCAGAGATTATCAGATATGCGAATAATTGAATTCCTAATCGAAATGGAAATTTTGAATTCAGAGAAAAAACGCTAGACTTATTAATGACCGTACCCGATTTAGTAGGATTCGAACCCGGGACCGTACGAGATACTGACGCTTTAATGACTAGGCTATGCGATTGTTATGTCCACCGCTTAAATTTAAATTGATTATCCGGGATTTCTCCCTTTGGTAGCGATAGAAAAATTTAGACGAGCGATTTGGAGGTTGCGGACAACATTAAAGAATACGAAGAAGAGGTATCTTCCTATAATTTATTATTTATGGTGGATCTTTTATTTCGAAGTAAGAACCCAAACGTCTCCGAAGAGACTGGTGATCTTGTGTTGAACCAGTTATCTTATGAAAGAGTAGAATGTAAATCTTTCACCTACCTTTCGATGTTTCTTTCTTTCTAGTCACGGCAGGTTAGATCCCTCCAGAAAGTTGCAGCTCACTCAGCTTCCTCCTGTAGGATTTGGTTGGATGGGCGCGGCTGGGGTAGTAGGATGTAAACTTATGTGCTACTCTCGAATGAAACTCGGAAGGCTGAACTTATGATTTTTGGCCTTTTATTACTGATTTAGCTACAATTCACTTGTACACTGAATCCTTTACACAAATTTTTAACAATTGATATTTTAAGAATATTTATTATTCACGGATATTTTTATAAGATTTTTATTTTATATTTAATGCGTCCTTTTTACACACCCTAAAAGTGATTTTATGCGCAAAATAACTCAGACCGAGATGGGATCGCAAATACACGTGATTTGCGTCACTATTTCAATCGGACCGGAAGTTTCTATTAATCTTTGAGGATTTTTAATAGACAAAAAGATCGATTATTGCTTTTTCAACGCCTAAGCGGAATCCTGCAATAATTGACTGTAAAAAGATATCAATTTTAAAATGCCTTATTGATTATTAACGCCGAAGCGGATTCCTGCAATAAGGTTTAAATAGAAAATATTAAAGATCCTCTTATTGACCTTTCAACGCCTGTGGCGGAATCCTGCAATAAGAGTGCACGAAAGTTCAACGTTCGAATATTCGCGGACCGTAAGTTATAAGAACCGACTAGCCTAGAGCTATGGGTGCTCAGGCTTTTTATAAACTTTGATTTCGCGATTGATGGGGAATTTTTAATTATTGTCATTGGTGGAAGGTAACGACAGTTTATTAATTGTTCGTTCGTCTTATTGCAGTCATCCTCCTACTATTCTTTGTCGCATAAAAGGTGGAAAAGAAAACTGACGCTGCGTTTTCACGCGCTTTTGAAAAGAAAAGCTCTGTAATAATTATTTTTAAATAATTATTAGAATATATAAAAAAAAAATTATTTGGACATAACACGATCGACAGTTACAATGAAGTTTAGTTGTGCTACGTAAGGTTCAAAGAATATAATCACTTTTGAAAAAGCAAAATATAATCATCAATATGCTGTTAGTGATATCAACAAAATTTTCTATTTTTTTTACACTACAACATTCTGTTTATAAGTAATTGTAATAGTCATCTCAAATTTTTATATATATATTATATATATTATATACCCGTGAAAAATGAATCATACATGGAGCATTAGGCTGCTTTTTTTTCGCGACTACTTTTTTTTTCGCTCCCATCCCGAAATTTTGTTGAAAATACCCCTAAAAAAATTCCCTGTGAGTTTGAGCCCTTAATATTAATATTAAGTACTTTCTCAGAGCAGGTAAATATTTCCCATTTAAAATACACATAAACTTAGGTTTTTATTTTTTAAACTTCTATAATTCCGCGGCATTTTATGATATCATCTCGCCCAAAGTCTGGATTTTCTCAGAATTAAATGCTCTACAAAAGTGCCTATTGCCGCGAAGTCGTAACTCATACGGGTGGGGTAGCACGGACCGCCAAACCGAATTTTTTCATAGAATTCTTGTTTTCTTCTTTTATTATCTCATAAACAACAAGGCCTACAGAAAAAATGCAATGGACAATTTTATAGGAAATTTAGTTTCCTACAAAAAACGTCCTGAACACCGAATCATTCAGAATGATATTTTCCGAGATATTAGACAAATAACAAATCAATATTTTCTAAGATTTGATTCGACATTTTATGGGAATTCAATGCTTCGTAAACTTAAATAATTAATATCTCAGAAAATATCAATCTTAGTGATTTGGTGCTAAAGACCTTTTTGTGTAGGAAATTAAATTTTCTAAAAAATTGTCATTTACATTTTTCCTGTAGGCCTTGTTCTTTATGAGATAATGAGGGAAAAAACAGGCAGTCTATGAAAAAATTCGGTTTAGTGGTCCGAAATACCCCACCCATATGAGTTACGACTTCGCGGGAATGGGCAATTTTGTTGAGCATTTAATTCTAAGAAAATCCCTACTTTGGCCGAGATTGTATCATAAAATACCGCGGAATTATAGAAGTTTAAAAAATCATTTCTTAAGCTTACGTGTATTTTGAATGGGAAATCTTCACCTGCTCTGGGAAAGTACTTAATATTAAGAGGCAGCGAAACCGTTTTTCGAAAGTAATCGGGGCCCTGACGACTGTACCGCACAACATCCCGCGAAAAAATTTGGATTTAAAAATTGTAAACTGCAGTATGGACCTGAAGAAAATTTGAGATTAGTGCCATCTACATTTTCTCATCTCAATTTGTCGTCTATTTCAATTTGATATAATGATAGTCCTCTACCAAGCAAGTATAAAAAGATTGATAGATATAATAATAATTAACTATCGAAATCAAATAAAATAAACAACAGTAGAGGGTTAATAATTTCACAGAATAAAGTTATTATTATTAAAAAATTATAAATAATGTGTTACATACTGGATAATTTCCAATATTAATTAAAATATTTTCAAATATTTAATTTTCTATTAATGTCCAGGTTTGGCCTCGTTAGAGTGTCTATAGACCCCTGGTGGGCCGTGGTCGTCGATTATTTTATTAATCATTAATTTTAATTGTTTTTACATTATTAATAGCAGGTGAATGGTAGGAAAATCGGTAGGAAATTTGAGGGAAACCCGAACTGCTGTTGAGCGCTCAGGGTTATAGGACAGGGTGGAACAGCTGATAAGCGCTCGCCCCTGGGTGGTAATAATGGTATGGACAGGCCATGGTGTAGGTGAAAATATTGGGGGTGCCAATCAGCACCCCAAAATAAGGTTGAATTAATTTAGAATTAATTGTAGTTTTTTAATTATTTATGGAGAGTAGAGGTTCGAGCTCCATGAGCTCTCTCGTAAGACTGATTATTTAGTCATTATAAAAAATATAATAGAGCAAACAAAGTTGACAAAATGTTGACGCTGCATCTCAGGTTCCCTGTGAGAGAATCATCGCGGCCCGGGTCTCATGCATCGTCATCTGTTTCGACTACCCGCGAGTCACGGCGACTCTCTTATCGTAACCGATTTCCGTTACATTACATAAAACTAATTAATTAAAAATAATTAATTTAATTTAATCAATTAAATATTACGGGAATGTAACAATTGACTTGTAATTGGTTTGTCTAGAACGGTGAATCAGAAGCATTAATGTACTCCGATCTGAAATGCACTTTTAGGATTCTAAAAAGTGTTCTATAGACAATTTACGAAATCCAAATAATTAGATAACACAAAGAAAAAAAAATTTTTTTTAATAAGCAGAATAAGATAATATATGAACAATTAAAAATAATATCTAGAATAGTGAAAAAGCTAAATATAAAACATTCAAAATAAAATTCACTCTTAGTTCCCTTGAAAGTATATTGTAAAGACATATTAGTATTCCAAACAATAAAAAGCACTAAAACAAATTTCAAACACATGCACATACTGAAATTCAAAGAAATTTATAAACAAAAATAACTTGAGCAACAAGAAAAATGACTAGAATAGCGGAACATAAGAATTTCCTTTCCCCAAAACACTATTTTTTCTCCTTCCCACACAAATTAAAGCAGAAAGCAGCCATCAGACAGCCATAATATGATTTTAAATAGTTCACATAAATAAATAATTGCTTAAATCCCCCATAATTAATTCTCCTCGACACTGTTCGCAACGTAAAATTTAAATTTTTCTCTCTCCAAGACTTAGATTCTATTTTTCCTTTCCCCAAAAATTAAAGCAGCAACTATTTCTCACACAGCCAGAATAAAATTAATAATAAATCACAAAAATCAATAATTACATAAACCTATCAGAATTAATTGTCCTCGTCACTCTTAGCGACGTAAAATTTTGATTTTTATCTTTCCGAGACTCAGAATTAAAATTTTTCTCTCCTGAAAATGTAGAATCTATTTTTTCTTCCCTCATGAATTACAGTGGACACTATTCCTTAGACAGCCAGAATCAAATTAAAAATAATTCATTGAAATAAATAATTGAATAAATCTCTCATAATTAATTTTCCTCGTCACTCCTCACGAGGTGAAATTTCTATTTTCCTCTCCTAGAGACTTGGAATATAATTTTCTTTCCCCCACAAAATACAGCAGACACTATTCCTCAGACAGCCAAATGAAAATTTAGAATAATTAATAGAAATAAATAATTAAATAAATCTATCGTAATTAATTTTCCTCGTCACTCCTCTCGAGGTAAAATAACTATTTTAATTTTCCCGAGCTATAGTTTATTGTCCTTTCTCAACGAATTACAGCAGACACTATTCCTCAGATAGCCAAATTAACATTTAAAAAAATTCATAGAAATAATTAATTAAACAATTCTATCAGAATTAATTTTCCTCGTCACTCCTCACGATCCGAATTTTCTATTTTCATCTTCCCGAGACTTTCTTTTCCCTTTTCCCCACGAAATACAGCAGACACTATTCCTCAGACAGCCAAATTAAAATTTAAATCAATTCATAGAAATAAATAATTAAATAAATTATGAGACAAATCGCTTTTTCGCTTCGCGATTTTAACCAGCAGCCACCAGAATTGGTAGGTTGAACCCTGGCTTAGGCTGGCCTCTAACAATATTTGATTTCACTTGGACAGAGCAGTGGGCTAGGATTCTTGCAAAGCAAAGACCCGCGCTTATTCAAACTCGGCAACGTATATAAAACTCACTAACTTACCTCACGGCTTATTACTTATAAGTTATTTTCTTATTGATGATTGAATTATCAATTCCTACTTAATTAGTAATACTTTTATTAGACTGTTTAAAGATCTTACCAGTAGCATAGGATATGAATAGGCTGAATAGTGGTAGATAAAGTGAAGGATTAATAATAGCAATTATTGTTTATTGCCAATTATAATAATAAAAAATACTTACAATAATACGTAGTATTAATTTACAATAATAATATGGATCGGCACTTAATATTATTATCTATAATAATACGCAATATTTAACATAAACTTTAGTAAATGAGAAGTTTACTCAATTAAATCTCAGCTATACTTTTAATTACAAGAAATGAAATAGCAAGTAAATCCCTTATGAGTATTTAATTGTACGTAGCAAGTAGTCGCTTATAGAAAAAAGGATATCTTAAAATTATTTAGCACGTGTGCGCTTTAGGATCCAAGATCGAAGTGATTGACCGATAAATTTGGGTGTAGGGTTAGCCTCGGGACTCTGTCCCCACTTCACCCTTACGGACATCTGTTTGATTAATTGTTACCTATGCCGTTAGGATTATTAAAGTAATTTTAAGTTAAGCCATAAATTTAGGGTTTACTTCCATCCTGGGACCTCAATCTGGATCCACTTAAATTATGAATGTTTACAACTTACGAACTAGAAAAAAAATAATTTGTAAAAAATTTACACTAAATAATAAATACGAGAGACACGATATTTTCAAATATTTTTTCTTTTTTCTTCCAGCAGCCTTTGGGCTGTAAAGAAATAATTAATAGTGCTGTCTGCCAACTGTTACAGGCCTCAAAGCTGTAATTGAAAATTATTACAATTGGCAACAATTAAAATGAATTAATGAGATGAGTATGATTTCGATATAAAATATTGTTGGAGTATATCCATTCCGGTAACGCAAGATTAAGTTTCTTATCAACTGTTTAATATATGAGTTTACTGAGGATATTATAAGTTATATTTCTTTGTTGTATGGGTAAGAGATTTCGACTATTATTAGCCTCTTCAGTTGACGACAGTGAGTTTAACGATGCTGAATCAAATGGACGTGACCTTGAGAAGAATGTGTGAGTTATTTCACATGAATTCATTTTCCAAGTGTTTTCTTTAGAGTTCACCTGAATGTCAGCTAGCTGCCAAAAATTTAATCTAAGGAATACAGGGGTAGACAATCCTGATACAACGGTCAACCAAGTTATAATGTCATGACCGTCTAAGTTAATCCGAAAAGGTGCACCACCTCGTGTTTGTGTCGACTTAGAATTTGCCATCATAACCTCAAGGGCATCCATGGGGACTGATACGAGTTTCGGCAGTTGATTGTCTTTAATGTACTCGTATGCAGCTTCAGAAATATAGCTGCGTCCACTCCCACTGTCCAGAAATGCATCAATCTTGTGTTGACCAATAATTATCTTGGTGATCATCTGACTGACTCTTGACGGAGCTTTAAGACTTGCTGAATGAAACATTCCGCTAGGTTCAACCGTGTCGTCACAAAAGGCTGCTGATCGAGTTGGTGACTGACTGTAAAGTTTTGGAGCTACGCTTTGTGTAGTTTTAATTTTAACTTTAGCAGTATGCGCTTTTTGATGTTGTGTTTTTACTTTAGGTGTTTTATTATTGTTTGATTTGTTTAATCTTGTGACTTGACGAGGACCCGATGGTTCTCAATTACTTTCAACGTTATTTACCGGAGACGCAAGCTCAATTAAGTCTTCAACTTGAGTGTTTTGAACGTCGCCGTCTGTCTTGTCTGTGTAATTTATATTAGCCTGATTGTAAAGATTGTTCTCAGATTTTTGTTGAACTATTAATCCTGCTTTAATTCGTAATTCATCTGTAGTACGCGCACAGCAAAGATCAGATATGTATCCACTTCAGCAACAACGACCGTAGATGGGTGGATTCTTTACAGTCGTTTGTTGTGCCGGAGTTGTATTTACTGAAGAGTTATTTATTAATATTTTTTCAAATTTTTCTAGAAAGGAGTTCATTAATAACTCAAAACTTTGCAGTAAAGTAGAAGACTCTGGATTTAATGCGTTTCCTTGAGTGTCAGACAAATTTATTTTTGGTGATTGAGTACTATTTTGGCTGTGATTTGCAGTTATGATGTTGATTAAATCAGGTTCCAAAGATTCATGAATACAATGATTGACAGGACTGCATCCTCTTTGTTTATTTGAATCATTGTAGTTGAAATTGAGGGCATTAGCTGTCGCCTGCCATGCACTAACTCGCCTAAATAATTCCGCATAGTTCGAGACATTTTCGCCTGCAAATTTTTGTACGAAACAAGAATTGAGCTGCACAATTATTATGCGGATTCGCTTCGCTTGCGGTAACGGCTTTTCCAATTCCATAAAAGCTTCTTGCATCCGATTGACGAAAGACACTCCAGTTTCATCATTACCCTGCTTGGCTGTGTAAGTTTCTTGCAGTAAATCCTCATCGGTCTGTTGTGCTTGTCAGTTTTAAAATGATATTTTAAAGTTTCCCAATCGATAAATAAATCTTCATTTTGATAATACTACTCAAGAACATTACAATTGAGAGTATTAGTTACAACCGTAGGGAAATTTTCTAAAGAAATGTCATAGCTGCGCATACGTTATTCAATAGTTCTAATATATTTTCGTGCATCAAGTGACGATGAACGATTCCGAGGAGGAAAAAAAATATTCCACGATTTTACAAGTCGGCTGATTTCGTACAGATATGTAAAATTAAAGCCCATTGCGTTCGTATACCCAGTTGGCACTGTGTATGTGTGATAGGACGTCGAAGGCTGTGTATGCACTGGCATCGTGTTAGATGATAGTGGCTGCGTGTGCATGTATGACGGTAACGTATGAGTTGGTAGTGTGGCCGTTTGTTGCGCGTATGGTTCCTGCGCAGGTGCTTGATGTACAGCTGATGACACGCTGCTTGCTTGAGACGACTGTACATACAATTGTTTTAACTTGTGCCACAACGACAAGCAGCTCGAAGTCCCCGGAGGCCTTCAAAACCAAGTGGAGTTCGACTTCGTGGTGGACGTAAAAGGTAAGTCTCATACATTTATTAGTTTAAGGGGTCCCTCTCTTTCTCTTCATTCTTCTACTTACCTACCCACTTATCCGTTGTTTTACCTTGGGTTATTAGAGATAGGTAACCTACTCTCAGGAGTTTGGTAGTTGTTGCTGGCAACTGTCGATAACACTATCTCTCTTCCGTATCCGGGTTAGGCAACTTACAACTGACGTGAGCCGATAACGTAGGTTCCTAACTACCCCCCCCCCCCCCCCCGGTGAAAATCGTTCCCGGAGACTTGTTAGCAACAAGTTCACCAGTTTCACTGGTAAATGACCTCTACGGTCTCTATCCTACCCACCTATTTCTTTCTGTTCGGGTTTGTGACGTATCTTATCACTCTCTCGCTCGTCATCGCGCAATACAAGAGCCACAGTCTTTCTCTCTCGGTCTCTAGGTCTGAGAGCGGGCAATACAAATTGCTCTCTCTTACTCCTATACCGAAACCTCTTTATCTTTCTCGACAGCTGGGTATCGGGTGTAGCAATACCAATTGCTCTCCCGGTTCTCTAGTAGCCGAAAACTCTTTCTATCCCGGTCCCTTGGGTGCGAGGGGTTGCAATTCCCATTGCTTCCCGTTGCTCTAGTACCGAACTCTTTTCTATCCCGGTTCCTCGGGTTCAGGGGGTGGCAAATCCAAATTTGCTTCCCTTGTAATCTAGTACCGAACTCTTTCCTGTCACGGTCTCTTGGTGTAAGAGAGTGGCAAATCCAAATTTGCTACCTTTTTATCCCGTACCGGTTTTTCCATATTCTTCCGTTCCTCAGGAATACCCCCGCGACTAAAGAGCTAGTCATATATCTCTTTGTGTGAGGATTGTTGGAGACTGTTTAACATGGAGATCGAGCTCCAATTCCCTTTCGTTTTTCCCGTGCTATGTCCTTTTTGTGCTAATGCCATAAAGAGGACACTGCGTCGGTATTGTAACTATGCTAGTTTCAATCAACATCTCTCTCGGGAGCACCCGGATGTTGACATTAAGTACTTTTGTCGTATATGTAAATATAAATCTTTAAAGCCTAAAGCCGTAGCATTGAAAGATGTGAAAGCTCACTTTCGAAAGGCCTATCCGGGCGCCTCCGCGAAGGATGCCTCCGCGGGAGCGCAAGGCGTAGCTTTTCTAATACAAGTAGTCGCGTTACTCGCACCCCCCTAGCAGGCCAACAACAACACCTCCGTCGCCTGCGACTTCATCCACCATCCCTAGAAGTCCAGCAGGTACGGGAACCAGTGCCCCACCGGTAAGCTCTAGCGCTAACGGCATCGCTCCCAGTAGTCGCCTACGCACCCCTAAATCAGTAGCAACAACAAATACAACAACAACAACAATAAATACAACAAATATGACGCCCTCTGTAACAACAGCTACAAGCTACACGTGCTCAGTCTTGCCTAAGCGAGGCGTACCGACCGTGGATTCCAATGTTCTTCAGAAGAAGAAGGTAATAGTTCGGTTTCAGAAATTGTCTCCAACCACTATCAAGAGCAAGGGCAGCGGCGAGGCCGTATCCAATGCTCCCTCACCAATATCAAGAGTCCAGACCAGGTCCATGAGGACAGGAAGTGTGCCCCCTCCAACAAGTACCAGCAAAACACGATCTCCAGCTGCCGTGGTGACACCGGCTGTGTCTTTTGCCACCGTCGCCAGAGGTAGAAGGGCACAATCTGCCCTACCAACACCAACGACAGCAAGGAAGAGACCTGGTCGTACACAGAAGGACGTAGCCGTTGCCACATCAACAGATATAGCGGCTATTACCACAGCCACGGTCACGACCACTACGATACGGGGCTCCATCACTTCGCCCCGTATGTCATGCAGCCCTACGATTCCACCACTAACATCGAGCAGACTGGGCACGATCAGAGAGGCCGATAGGGTGTACAATGGGACTGCGGGAGACATCGACGATAGTGATAATGATAATAACAACGAGGGCACGGGGAACAGCTTCCATCAGCAGCAGTCCACGTTAAATTCAACACCATCGGCGGGCGACGTGGATCAACTCCAGCAGCAACTATTCCCCCAAATAATAATAAAATCACCCCAATACATGGCTACGCCTCCCGCCCCTAGGACTGTCAGCCCTGCCGTCACCACTCACCCACCATGCAACACCAATATTACCGAAACATGCGATAGAATATCTAGTCAATTACAAACAACAACAACAACAACAATAATAACAATAGTAACAATATTCTAGTCATTAATCTGGCTAGTGAATCCATAATAACCAATAGTTCCATGACTGGTGGCGGCAGAGAGGACACTCCTAATAGCGCGAGCAATGGCGATAGTGACATCAATGAAAATTTTAACATATTCAATTCTAGTCGACACACTGCTGCGGCCGGGAGCGGCAGTGGCGTCAACTACCGTGGCCACAATAATAATAATAACAATAACAACAACTGTTGCATCAGGTGTGAGTGTGGAAGACGCATCACACCTGATATTCTTAATAACGTAAGTAACTGCCGTAGTACTAATGGTGCTAGTGTTGCGAACAGTAGTAGCAGTTATAATAATAATAATAACGACAGTAACAAATTAAACAAAGTAGCTACTCAAAACAAATGGAAGCGAGTTATAGGTGGTCACGGCAGTCGCAATGGTGGACGCAACACTTTCAATAACAATAGTTGAGTCACCAACAATAGCCCAGTAGTACCAATCTCCAACTTTTTCAAATCTTTAAAAACAGACACAAACCATGACGACAGTGGAGATGTAAACTATGGGTTAGATCCGTGCCTGGGTGGTCGTTCGAGTGTCCCGCCTGACGCTTCGGGCCACATTCTCCAGCGCGACACAAATGTATCTTTGCCTACGCGAGTGGTCTCACGCGATAATAAGCGTCAAGACCTCATTGCGATGGCTAACACCACTGAATCCTGGGATGAATTGAAAGAGATGGACAGGGAACTGTCTGTGTCCTTTCAGGGTACCACAGAATCCAGTTGGATATTGTATGTAACTCCCGCCACACGAATATTATATATGTATTATTTTTTAAGTATTTTCTTTATGTTATAAACAACTAGTCATAAAAATACTTGCTGTATTACCCAGTAGGGACTTGTTCTTACCTGGCAGTTTTACTGATAAATAAAATGCGATTTAATTTTTTTTCTAGGTATTGGGTTCTCGACAGCAAATCACCTCACAGTGACCCGAAATAACTGATGTTGTATAAAGATATAACAATAACTTTATTTACAAATGATAGTTATAGATTTTAGAAGTTGAAAGTATACACTTATGATACAAATTAAATATGTTCAGTAGTCAAACTTACAGAAGGTATGACTATGGACTTGATAGTTTTTATAAATTCTGGTGTAACTGAGTCTAACCTGACAGTGAAATTAAACGAGTGTTAAGAGCCCTCCTGCTCTCTGAGCAAGGGTTTTAATAAGGTATTCTAATCATCAAAAACAGTGGGATGTGAATTATTAAGTGGCGTTAAATTTTTGATCAGAGTTCACACTCATTGGTCATTGAACTCGTCATTGCTTATCAGCGCGATTGGGCATAAGTCCTATGCGTCGAGCGCGAGATGGGATTTAATCCTCGGTTGATGTAAATTTCTGAGATAAGTTATTTATTTGAAAGTCAAAGTCCATTTTTATATTATTTACGTTTGTTACAAATTATGACTAATAGCTTATACAGCTGTGTATAAAAATGATTAAATTATCTCCAGTTGAGTATACTTCAGATTAAAATGAAAAATGTTCTCATTCGTGAGATTAAGTACATCCGGTGATTAGTTTATTATTTGGTTATTGATTTGAAAAATATACGTATGTTAAAGATATTCTTTAGTATATAATTCAAATGATAGAATAGTTCTTATGATACATAATATACACTTACGTTATTATAGTTATCTGCTTGAGGTACTCTAATTGTTGGTAATTAGGGTGCCTCATTTTGGGAATAGACTATAGGTCGGTAAAATAATCTAGCGAGCTGAGAACGGGCCCTGCTTGACAGCCAGGATATAACAATAGTTGGCAATAAACCTGTACTTTTCTATTAGATTCTTTTTACTCTGTCTATCACTGTTCATCCTATCTATTTCCCATGTTACTGATAAGAATTATTAAATAGTGCATTAAAAGTATTATTGATTAAGTAAGAATTGATAAGTCCATCAACAATAAGAAAATAATTTATAAGTAATAAGTCGTGCGGTAAGTTGGTGAGTTTTACATACGTTGCCGTATTTGAATAAGTGCGGGTCTTTGCTTTGCAAGAACCTCAGCCCATTGCTCTGTCCAAGTAAATAAAAACTTGTTAGAGGCAAGCTCAAGACAGGGTTCAACCCGCGAATTCTGGTGGCTGCTGGTAAAAATCGCAAAGATAGAAGCGATTTTTCTCAATATATGTAGCGACTGACGTCACTACTTATATTATTGATATTTATCATTTTGGATAAGTCCGTCAATCATCGATCGTCATCGATCGCCGAATATTTTCCCCCACGTGGATACTATATTCGGTAACAACAGTATACACAAGTACACAGTACAGTACATATATACACTAAAAAGATACACGGCAACTAGCTAACACATATCTAATGCGACCAGCATTATCTTGTATTATGTAATTCTTTAAATGAAACTAATTATTTATTATTTTGGTTAACACTAATAATTGGAGTCAGATAAACTAATTATCGTAGTGATGAAGAACCTTTAAACCTCATCCCGGTCACTACATTGGTGACTGGCCGACGTGATTCTCGAGAGGACGCCATTTCGTGCACACATTTCACGTGACAAATAGTACGTTGAGTGTAAAACATCGCGTCTTCGCTGATTGCTAATCGCGACATATTAATTCCGTGAAGTCTTTACAACAGTGAAGTGCGTGAATTAAGTGTTGTACAAGCCTTTTATCACGGCTGGTGCATTGCGGGGCATTTGAGACATATGCCGCACTAGTTTGTAATTTAAGGGACACGATTGGGGTGCAAATCAAACTGTGATAAAAGTGATCAGTGAAATCCTCTGTAAAATACAGTGAATAAAAATTATCGTTCGCGTTCAATTTTCGCCCAGTGATAATTTTTGTGCGACTCGAAGCGTCTCGGAAATTCCTAAACGGTGAGTCAGCTTCGACGGACACTAATCCACTTACAGTGGTATTGAAATTTTGTGTTAGTTTTATTGTGTTAGTGTTTCTCACCCATTTACTATGGTAGATCCGAAGGTAGGCGATGAGTTTTTAGATGCTAAACTTAGATAGTCAACTCTCTCATGGCACCTTACTTCAACCCGAAGCAAGTGAGTTCATGGTTCGCGCAGTTTGAAACTCAATTTGCGATCCACGGCGTAGCAACTGAGAAAGAGAAATTCAACCACGCGGTTTCTCTCATCGACACAGAGTATGCATGTGAGGTTGAGACCCTCATCATCAACCCACTTAAAAATTTTATTTCATTGCTTACAAGACTACGGACTTGTCATCAACACAACCAAATCGGTGTTGGGCCAGCATGAGGTAAAACTTTTCGGCCATCACATCAGCGACAAAGGTATCAAGCCGTTGGCCGACGGGGTAGACGCAATTATTTACCTAAAACTTTCTAGTACGATTTCTGTATTACGTGGTTTTCTAGGCACCATAAATTTCTATAGGAATTCATCAGAAATGCTGCAGGAATCCTTGCACCGCTGAATAAACTGCTTGAGGGGCCAAAAGTTAAAGGATCAACGCTGATGGTCGAGACACCAGAACTCCGACAGGCTTATGACAACGCAAAGCAGGTATTAGCTAACGCTGCAATGCTTGCGCACCCGAACGACGACGCAACTTGGGCTATTTTCTCGGGCGCATCAAGCACTACTATTGGTGCAGTTCTGCAACAACTAGTTGAGGGAGAATGGCAACCGCTTGCTTTCTTCAGCAGAAAACTACAACCATCCATTCAAAAATTATCGACGTAAGAGTGTGAACTTCACGCCATCGTACTGAACTAGCATTACCGTGGTAATTCACAAGTGATTTTAGACACAATTCTGGACACGAGAACATCGTTGCAGACACGCTGTCACGCGTTGAAGCCATGCGTTCTCAGCTCCATATGAGGGTCCGTACGAAGTCGTCGCGCGACACAATAAATACTTTATCGTGAACTACAAACATACAAATACTGCAATTTCCAGAGATAGCCTGAAACCTGTCTATTTCGTGACCGACAACGCATAAAATTATTATTATTTTTTTTTTATATAATTTAAACTCGTTTAAATTAATTTTTTTTAGTTTATTGCTTATTGTATTCTCTCTAGCTAGTACTTTCTTCACAACGTAGCAAACATGCTCAAATTATCATTTTTTTAAATTTTTGTTTTGCATTGTAAATATCTCTTATTATTTTCGTTTGTAAATGAGCATCATATTTGTTTTCTAATAGGGGAAGTATTGTAACGACTGACGTCACTACTTATATTATTGATATTTATAATTTTGGATGAGTCCGTCAATCATCAATCGTCATCGATCGCCGAATATTTTCCCCCACGTGGATACGATATTCGGTAACAACAGTACACAAAAGTACACAGTACAGTACACACGTACATTAGAGAGATAGACGGCAACTAGCTAACAAATATCTAATGCGACCAGCATTATCTTGTATTATATAATTATTTAAATAAAACTAATTATTTATTATTTGGTTAACACTAATAATTGGAGTCAGATAAACTAATTATTGTAGTGATGAAGATCCTATAAACCTCACCCCGGTTACTATATATATATATATATATATATATATATATATATATATATATATATATATATATATGTATTTATAGGCATATGTATAATATAGTCATAAATTCAGTTATTTAAAAAAACCAAACGATGAGCTCTAGTGAAAATAGATCAAATTTAATATTAAAATTACAGCATCGAGTAATATTTTTACCTTCAGATTTTGTGCTTTTATTGACTGTACAGACTCGATAGTTTTGGTCTCGATGAATTAATAAATTCAATCAGGGAAATATATAAGTCTACGTCCGCTTCACGTGGAACGAGGCGATAAGAATATATATAAAAATTTGGTTATCAGGCCCATAGACTGATAAATTAATTGATTAATTAATAAATAAAATATACTAATGCGTACTGTTTCCTGACAATTTTCAATCGAAATTAGTAATAATATACGAGGGCAAGGAGGCGAGCATGTAGCAAAGAGAAATTAACATCCAACGAAGAATGAATTGGAAGAGTTAATTATCAACTGCAGAATTCCAGCAGGCCGCAGCCACTTGCCATCAAGGATCGCTGAACATTATAAGTCAAGGTAAATTATAATTAATTGAGGCCTATAAGTAATTTATTAATTGGCCGAATTCATTATAATTAATTGCATAATATCTTTCCGTCGGTTTTGCATAAAATACATTGGTAGTCTCAGGCCCGTTGGCCGTTTCAACCACGGGTGTCGTGTTCTCGAACGTTCCATCGGGTCTCGTTGTCGCCACAATTTCGTCTGTAACTCTGAATGCATTTATTCAAGGCCTGTCGGCCGGAATAAAACAAATTTCCCGTGTAAATAATCCGGTTAATAAATTCATTAATGTCTTTATTAAATTATTAATTTATTCCAGGCCCATCGGCCGCTATAAATTAAATTTCTTGTTTGATTCAGGCCGGAATTTATTCCATTGGCCGAATTCATCAATTACTAAATAATTCACTCGAATCCATCCGTGAATTCAGGCCCTGGTGACGCCAACTCACTGGCTGAATTTTTAGTCAATTTATAAACGTAATTCCAGTCGTTATGTGATAATAAAATAATTTTAAAATAATTATAAATAAAATTTCTAAATAAATAAATTAGAGTCGTGAACACACTATAAAATTGCGGTAAATTGTTATTGAGTTAAATAAATAAAACGGATTATTTTGTCATGAGTAAAATAAGTGTATAAAATTTTGTGGGGAAACTAATAGTGAAATTTATCAGTGAAAAATTAATTAATTAATAAATCAATTAAACCAAAAATTAATGAATTAATAAATGTAGTGAGTTAAAAATTAGTTACTAAAATCGTCATGGAAATGAAGGAATGTGGAAATTTTTATATTGGAAATGTACACGAAAAAAAATTATGGGAAGTGTTCTTATGCATTATGGGAACCATTCTCATAATGGTATGGGAATAGTTCCTATACCAGTATGGGAACCATTCCCATAATACTATGGAAACTATTCCCATGTCATTATAGGAATTATTCCGATAATGATATTGGAAGTAATCCTGTAATATTATGGGAACTATTTCCATAATGTTATAGGAACGATCCCTATAATATCATTTTTTTTTTTTTGCAAAATAGTGTAAAAGTTTTTTCAAAATTTGAGATTTTATCGGAATTCAAATTGTTATTTCAAAAATTTGAATTTTCTCAAATGTTGTGCGCTGAAAAGAAATATATGTTAAAAATTTTGATGTTTTCTGCCAAATACGATTTTTTTTTCAGTGTTTGAATTTTTTTTATGTTTAATAATATTTCTAAGTATTGTGGATGTGATTTCAACACTTTTCTTTAAATTAATATTTTCATGATAGTATGGGAACCATTCCCATAATATTATAGGAACGATTCCCTTAATGATATAGGAACGATTCCCATAATATTATGGGGATGTTGTCCTTAATGATATAGGAATATTCCAATTGCATTATGGGAACCATTCCTATGATGTTATAGGAATGGTTCCTATAGTTTATGGGAATGGATCCTATAATTCATAGGAATAGATCCTATAATTTATAGGAATAGTTCCTATATATTATGGGAATGATTTCTATAATATCAGAGGAAGTCTTTCTATAAATTATAGGAACCATTTCTATAATTATAGGGACCATTCCTATTATGGTATGGGTAGCATTCCCATAATTATAAGAACTATTTCTATAATTATGGGAAATATTCCTATAATTATATGAACTGCTCCCATAATTAATGGTCGTAATTCCTATACTTGTATAGAAAAGAATTTCACAAAATTATGGGATCTATTCCCATAATTTTCTTTTCGTGTAGAGTCATAAGTATTTTGAGAAAAGATAGTGACGATATCGATAGTATAAAGCAAGTAGAGTTGAAATAGAGTCCACTAGTGTTAAGTAAAATTAAACTGTGTATGTGATTTAGATCCGGTAGACAATATTAAGTTATAGTTAAGGATACATCCAGGGCATGATTGTACAATAAATTGTTGGTTAATGTCCAGGGGACAAGTTATTAAGGTTAATGTCCAGGGGGCAAGTTATTAAGATTTAGCGTCCAAAGGACGGTATTTTAACGTGGGTGTGTGTGTGATAAAATCTGGGAGACCTAATAAAATTCAGTTTGTCATAAGAAGACGTCCAAGGGACGCATTTAGTTTGTCATAAGTAAACGTGCAGGGAAGGCAAGTAGTTTGTCACTAGCAAATAGTTTGTTATGAGAAATTAGTTTGTCATGAGAAGAATAGTTTGTCGTAAGGGAAAATAAAAGGTTCAAACAAAGTGCTTAATTAATTAATAATTAAAATTAAAATTAACTTTCATCTAGATTTATTTCAGCCTATTTCGAAATTCCTCTCCTCTCTCACAAAAATTTTACAACGACCCTGATTGATCAATTTAATGGCAATAAATCTATCAAGATCTAGTTCGGGAAGGCCGAATACATCTTCCAGTGGCGCCCTAATATTCAACCATAATACTTAGGTGTGACCAGACTTGACAAGTTTAATCCCTCTGTTATAATTTTTCTGTTGCTTTAATAAATGGCATGCGTGTACATAATCTTTTTTCGTTATATATGATTAGGCAAAATCATTTTTTGCCGGGTTAATTCATTTGACCATGTTTGCACTTGTGATTTCAAGTTCGTTTCTTTGTGTATTAACAGTATTGATTCACTTGATGACTCGTTGTATATGCGGGCATTCCGTTTATATTTGCTCAAAATTAAAAAATTTTTATTTTATTGACGGTATTATATAGTGAAAACAATATCACGAAAATTGAATAAATCAATTTTAATTCAGTGTTCGAAACTCAAAGAAAATAATTCATACGTGATCAACAAATATGAGTAATAATTCGATTTCAAGGAACTCTCTCAATTTCATTGGAGGTAGAAAAAGGCAAGCTAACGATTCACTGTCTCTTTCTCCTTTGATGCCTAGAAAAAAGCCGGTTTCATTGTCAGGTACTAAATCATCGAGAGGTCTGATTTCAAAAGAAGGCAAACAAAAATCAACTATTGATAAATCATATAAAGAAAATTTACTCAATAAATTTGAACAACAAAATCACCGAAATCTTCGCGATTTAGTCATGCCCAAATTGAGTGAAGTTATCAAAGATCTAAAAGAATTGAAATCAGCCATAAATTTTCAATCAGTTATGAAAAACTATTTGGAAACTGTACCAATTTTTGAATATTATCCATTGGCCTCTATTAAAATGAAATTGGCTGATGCATTTTCTGCAAGTAATATTTTAAATACTGTCGATAATTTCAATAGACTTTGTAATCAATGAATTACAGTGATCGATAATAAGCCCGCAAAAAAAAATTATCTCTAAAAATGTTGCAAAAAATATAATCGAATACATCAATGCCAAAAATTAAAGGAACAGAAAAATTTTAGAAATATTTTAGTGATTTTTGTAAAGCTGTAAGTTCGTGGAAAATAATCGTATCGAAGTTTTAACGGAAATATTTTAAAGCTTGAAATCTCTAGCTTCGGTGCATTTTAATAAAAAAAATTTTGAAGCTACGGCTATTAAACAAACATGAGAAATACCGCAAGATAAAAATTTGATAAATTTTTTTTTTGTTTCAAAGAGTCCACGGGCTGTGGAAAAATTTTAACAGCTAAACCAATGCATAGGTTGGTTAGAAAATTTATTCAACTTTAATTTGCTATTTTATTAGTTTTGTACGACAACTCGTAGCTGAGATATCATCATTCCAACGAAAAATGATCCTTTTGGTTTTGATCATCGATATTTCAGGTACCAATGATCGCACAGTAAATTTAAGGCCGGTTTTGAAAACTTGAATAAATCCCCTACCAGACCCTTTCATCATTGTTAGGAAATTTTTTTTTTTATTTTTCACATAAATAATATTATATTAAATTTTCACATAATCAATGTTAAAAAAAGTAAGAAAAAAAAATTGAAACTTGTTTTTTGTGTTCGAAATTTTTTTTCGTGACATTTTTTGAAAATTATTTTTTTTTTCTATTTCTCTCAAATTTACTGAGTAACCAAGGCAAATATGCAAAAAAAAGTAAAAATAAAAAATTATTTTTTCATTTTGATATCGATTACACAATTGAAGGTACAATACTTGATTCCTCTAATTGTTTAGCAAAACTTTGATTGATTGACGCAAAAAAACGGTTCGATTGATCATTTTAAAAATTCATAGTGTCATTGGGCCTACAGTATTCTAAAAAAATACCTGGCATTACTAGTCTTTCCATCGGTATTTACAAAGTAGCGGTTGATTTGCCTAAAAACAAAAGAAAGGCATTTTTTCGTACTTTCCTCTAATAGATGTTAAAAATGAAAAAAAAAAAAAAAAAAAAAAAAATTTCAAAAAATGATTAAAGTCGTGTAGGAAATTTATTAAAGTTTTCAACACCACCCTCCAATTTACTGTGCGATCATTGATACCTGAAATATCGATGATCAAAACCGAAAGGATCATTTTTCGTTTGAAAGCTGATATCTCAGTGACTAGTTGTCATTTAAAACAACATCAAAAAAATGCAAATTAAACCTGAATAAATTTTTTAACTAACCTTTGCATTGGTTTAGCTGATGAATTTTTCCTACAGTCCGTGGACCCTTTGAAAGAAAAGAATAGTATATTACACACCCAGGGAAGTAAAGTAAGAAATGTGTCAAAACATATGTAAGTGTTGGCCGAGGCGAAGCCGAGGTCAACAAACGTGTGATCTGAGGCTTTCTTATTTACTTCCCGTGGTGTGTATACTATTTCTCGCGTCGACGGAGGCTGAAAGCGGCAACTTCGTTTTGCACTGCGGGACGAAAGTTGACGCTTTCCGTCCGGAGGCGAGAAAAAAATTTTTATCTCATGGTATTTCTTATGTTTTTTTAATAGCTGTGGCTCTTAAAATTTTTTAATCAAAATGCATCGAAACTACAGATTGCAAGCTATAAAATGCTTTTGTTTAAATCTTTATACGATTATTTTCCACAAAGTAACAGCATTGCAAAAATCACTAAAAAATGTTTAGAATTTTTCTGCTCCCTCAATTTTTGGCATGAGTGTATATTAGGGTGCTTCGATTGAAACGACTGTTTTTTTTTCTAGTCCACTGGGGAAATAATGTTCTAATTATGTAAAATAAAATTCTCACCAAAGATTAGCTCTTAATTTTAATTTTAAGTACTCCCTCAATGAATTTGAAATTTTCTTATTAAATTAACATATAAATTTTAATTTTTTTTTTTCAATTATCTATAGCTCCGTGGCATTGCAAGATACTAAGTCACTATTAGGCGGAAATACCAGAGGAAGATAAAATTTTTCACGAACTTACAGCTTTACAAAAATCACTAAAATATTTCTAAAATTTTTCTGTTCTTTTAATTTTTGGCATTGATGTATTCGATTATATTTTTTGCAACATTTTTAGAGATAATTTTTTTTTGCGGGCTTATTATCGATCACTGTAATTCATTGATTACAAAGTCTTATTGAAATTATCGACAGTATTTAAAATATTACTTGCAGAAAATGCATCAGCCAATTTCATTTTAATAGAGGCCAATGAATAATATTCAAAAATTGGTATAATTTCCAAATAGTTTTTCATGACTGATTGAAAATTTATGGCTGATTTCAATTCTTTCAGATCTTTGATAACTTCACTTAATTTGGGCATGACTAAATCGCGAAGATTTCGGTGGTTTTGTTGTTCAAATTTATTGAGTAAATTTTCTTTATATGATTTATCAATAGTTGATTTTTGTTTACCTTCTTTTGAAATCAGACCTCTTGATGATCTAGTACCTGACAATGAAACCGGCTTTTTTCTAGGCATCAAAGGAGAAAAAGACAGTGAATCGTTTGCCTTTTTCTACCTCCAATAAAATTGAGAGAGCTCCTTGAAATCGAAATAGTACTCATATTTATTGATTACGTATGAATTATTTTCTTTGAGTTTCAAACACTGAATTAAATTGATTCATTCAATTTTCGTGATATTGTTTTCACTATATAATACTGTCAATAAAATAAAAAATTTTTAATTGTGAGCAACTATAAACGGAATGCCCGCATATACAACGAGTCATCAAGTGAATCAATACTGTTAATACACAAAGAAACGAACTTGTATAACGTAAACCGTTTTTCTTTTCACGACGGAGACGCAAATAAAAACCGGAGTCGTATGTGGTCACCTACGTATAATAAAAATAATAAATATAACTAAAAATAATAAATAATTATAAACAAAATATTGGCGTGCCTAAAACAGCTCCTCAGGCTGGGTTAGTGCACTAGGGCGCCAGCCCGTTTTTACAAAACGGACAAAAACAATAACAAATCAAGGGAGAGATTACGAGACAAACTCTTGAGCGAGAATGTATGCACCAAGCGGAATGACAACGAAATAAATATATAATGAACAAAAATAATAATAAGGAAAAATTACTACTAAAAATATCGAGGAAACAAATAAATAAATATTGGCGATCACTGGATTCTTTTTTCTAAATTATTTAACTAAAATATATTTATAATCGCAATAAATGATTACAATACCAAATATCAATTTACTATTATTAATTCTTCGTGATAAATTTTTATTAAATTAAAATATGCTCAATATAATTAATATAGATTGTAAACAAATAAAATAATACTAATCTTTTTCTTTATTTTATATTATTTACTCTGGGGAGAGAAAGACGCGGGTACTCAATACATATTTGGCAATACTGGGTTACATACCATTAAATTATAAAATAAATTTTACCCAGAGAAATAATATTTTAAATACTGTTGTTAGACAAGGAGCTACATACGTTATTCTTGTCTAATCTCCAGAAGAATTTACGCGACGCGTCTTAGTACATATGCACCCAACGCTGTGACGTACGCCAAATATATTCAACTTATCATAACAAAATAACTCAGGTTCAATTTTTTATCAAACAAATACCGCGATCAACTCTAATGAAGGACCAGAGATAGCCAAGGCAGACAATGATGACACAATTGACTTACCGACGTTGAAAACAATTTACTTCTGAAGTCTTTCAATAATAAATATCACATAAACTGTGTTTTTACTTTATAACAAAATACTAATTATTCAAATTAAAGAAACTGTAACTATTTTTATTATTTTATTATGGCAACTGGGCCAGAGCAACTTTTACTAGAAAAATAATGAACAACAACACGTCCTAACTTTACAAAATCCCGGTCCTCTCTGACTATATTTCACGTAATTTTTCCGAGGGATGGGTATCACTCACGTGTTATCCCTTCTCATGACCTCGGACTCGAAATTATCAATTAAAATAAAATATTTAAATTCATTAAACGACCTGAGTTATGTTATAATAATAAATTAAATAATATTTTCTATTTATAAACATGAACATAATGATTATTAACCGTTTAAACAATAAAATAATAATTATTTCAGTGCACAATGTGGCTGGAGATAAATATTAAATTTTATCCCCACTATATCGACTTACTCTCCCTTCGGTCGATATTTTTATCTATTCTCTACACTAGGGTGCTTCGTTTCCGGCGAAAGTATTTTTTTTGTTGCTCATCAAACAAAATATTGTTTTTTATGCTAAAACAAAAATTTCTGCCGAGTTTGAGCTCTTAATTCCAATTCTAAATACTTTCCATTTGATTTCCAAGAATTCCTATCCAAAATACACGTAAATTAAATTACTTATTTTTTCACTTTCTAATACTCAGCTGCGTTTTATGATATCGTTGCGGGTTTAGTCGCAAATTGTAGGACATTTGGTGTTCTTCAAAAGTGCCCATCATAACTTAGCTGTAATTCCAGCTGTTTCACTGATGTCCGCTGAGGAAGTCATTTTTCGTATCAAATTGACTTTTGTTATGTCCAAGTAATTTTTTTTTTATTCTAATAATTATTTAAAATAATTATTACAGAGCTCTTCTTTTCAAAAGCGCGCGAAAACCCAGCGTCAGCTTTTTTCACCTTTTTATGCGACGAAGAATAGTGGGAGGATAACTGCAATAAGTTGAACGAACAATTAATAAACTGTCGTCACCTTCCACCAATGACAATAATTAAAAATTCACCATCAATCACCAAATCATAGTTTATAAAAAGCCTGAGCACCCATAGCTCAGGGCTAGTCGGTTCTTTCAACTTACGGTCCGCGAATATTCGAACGTCGAACTTTCGTGCACTCTTATTGCAGGATTCCGCCTCAGGCGTCGAAAAGTCAATAAGAAGATCTTTAATATTTTTCTATTTAAACCTTATTGCAGGAATCCGCTTTGGCGTTGAAAAAGCAATAATCGACTTCTTTATCTATTAAAAATCCTCACAGATTAATAGAAACTTCCGGTCCGATTGAAATAGTGACGCAAATCACGTGTATTTGCGATCCCATCTCGGTCTGAGTTATTTTGTGCATAAAATCACTTTTAGGATGTGTAAAAAGGACTCATTAAATATAAAATAAAAATCTTATCTAAATACCCGCGAATAATTAATATTCTAAAAATATCAATTATTTGAAAATTGTGTAATGGATTCAGTGTACAAGTGAATTGTAGCTAAATCAGAAATAAAAAGCAGAAAAACCATAAGTTCAGCCTTCCAAGTTTCATTCGAGAGTAGCACATAAGTTTACATCCTACAACCCCAGCCGCGCCCATCCAACCAAATCCTACAGGAGGAAGCTGAGTGAGCTGCAACGTTCTGGAGGGATCTAACCTGTCGTGACTAGAAAGAAAGAAACATCGAAAGGTAGGTGAAAGATTTTAAATTCTATTCTTTCATAAGATAACTGGTTCAACACAAGATCACCAGTCTCTTCGGAAACGTTTGGGTTCTTACTTCGAAATAAAAGATCCACCATAAATAATAAATTATAGGAAGATACCTCTTCCTCGTATTCTTTAATGTTGTCCGCAACCTCCAAATCGCTCGTCTAAATTTTTCTATCGCTACCAAAGGGAGAAATCCCGGATAATTAATTTAAATTTAAGCGGCGGACATAACACCTTTATTGGCTTGCAGAACGTAAACCAATGAATGCACATCAAAAATGTGAATAGGAATTTTATAGGAAATTTCATTCCATTCAAAAAAAGTCCTATGAGTCAAGTCGCTAAAGTCAATAGTTTCCGAGTTATAGGAGTTTTAATAATTTAAAAAATAAAATAGCAATCGTCATTTTTTTTTTTATTATATTCTTTAAATTATTAATACTCCTATAACTCGGAAACTATTGACTTTAGCGACTTGACTCATAGGGCTTTTTTTGAAGGGAATAAAATTTCCTATAAAATTCCTATTCACATTTTTGGTGTGCATTCATTGGTTTACGTTCTGCAAGCCATTAAAGGTCAATTTGATACGAAAAATGACTTTCTCAGCGGACATCAGTGAAACAGCTGGAATTACAGCTAAGTTACTATGGGCACTTTTGAAGAACACCGAATGCCCTACAATTTGCGACCAAAGCTGCGTTGATATTATAAAATGCAGCTGAGTATTAGAAAATTAAAAAAAAAAAGTAATTTAATTTACGTGTATTTTAGATGGGAATTCTGGGAAATCAAATGGAAAGTATTTCGGATTGGAATTAAGAGCTCAAACTCGGCAGAAATTTTTGTTTTAGCACAAAAAACAATATTTTGCTTGATCCGCAACAAAAAAAATACTTTTGCCGGAAACGAAGCACCCTAGCTCTACACACACGTGTGCCACTGACTGAAATAAAAAATCGATTAAGTACATATCATTCAGAATAATTATCAAAACATAAATATAAATATAATAAACAATCATATCAATAATTCATAAAAATGATATAAATATTTAAATAATAATTATTATTACAAATCAATGCGCTTTCTATCAGCTAGGAGGTGTTGTTAAATTCACGGCGAGATAAAAAAGCGCGCGCAGCGATTCACGTTTGAATCGCTACGTGACACTTGAAATTACAAGTGCAAACATCGTCAAATGAGTTAACCCGGCAAAAAATGATTTTGCCTAATCATATATAACGAAAAAAGATTATGTACACGCATGCCATTAATTAAAGGAACAGAAAAATTATAACAGAGGGATTAACCTTGTCAAGTTTGGTCGCACCTCAGTATTATGGTTGAATATTAGGGCGCCACTGGAAGTTGGACTCAGCCTTCCTGAGAGCTCGATTCTAAAATGTTCGCCGTGGAGTGGGAAAATTCGGTACCTGCGATTCAATGAGATGGCTGTATTGAGAAGAGAGGAGTTAAAGCTAAAAGTTGGCCAATGAGAATTTTTGAGTGAGACGAGAGAAGCTAGATTTTGCAACTGCGATGCTTTTCAGTCTATGCTCAGTGAGAATTCGAGTCATTGCAGTCTTTCTCCAAAGCGCGATGTGAACCACTTACTTTTGAACACCTGCATATATACATATCTTTACTCCCAAGTTATTTTTCTCTTAGTTTAAGTATTTTTAACTTCCCGCTAAGGAAATCGATGATTTTCAAAAATTTTGGGAAGTTATTGTTTTCACCCCTATTTGCGAAAATCAAAATTTTATCAGATGTCGATATTTTGAGGTCTCAGGAAGCTATTCTGACTATTTTTAGAATGATGTTCGAGTGACTGGAACTTTTTAACTAATAAGACGATTTAGATGGTTAAGGCGGCAATACAAAGAGCTTTTTAGCGGGAAATAATTCCCCTCTTCCCTTTTTTTTATTATTCAGCTAATTAATTAAATATCTACATTACCTGTAAATAAAATAGCATTAGTCTTTTAGCTTAAATTAATTAATGAGTAGGGTGAATGGGTGAAATAGGTATTATTCAATAAAAGTCGTGATTTGGGTATCAAACCAAAAAAAATATTTTGACCAAAAAAATTAAGGAAAGCACTACGGCATAAAACCCTTTGAAGATGTTACAATGAGAAATACAAGAATATTGATATAAGAAGAATGATAATAACTCGGTGAACAATTGATGCAAAAACAATGTAGAGCGATGTATGTGTGTGTGTGTGTGTGTGTGTGTGTGTGTGTGTGTGTGTGTGTGTGTGTGTGTGTGTGTGTGTGTGTGTGTGTGTGTGGGTGTGTGTGTGTGTGTGTGTGTGTGTGTGTGTGTGTGTGTAATATAAATGTATGAGCGTACGCAGTTAGAGATTACGCGTTGCAAGATCGTCGTAATTAGTTCGCAATAATTGTATGAAAATATACACGTCTGTACATAAGTAAATGAGAACCCAACTGTCCGCTCCGGAACAATTAGATAGTACTTCATCGGATCGGTTTTACGATTTGAATCGTGCAGAATACTGATGCAATGAAATTCGCTCGAAAGAGATTAGAAGTCCAATTTTATTGCCCATATACAATATGGTGCGACTAGTCGTTAATTTGAGTGATATTTTTATTGAGTTTATTGAATTAGATTACTCGGTCATGTAGTGCGACAGAGGCGAATATTTAACTGCAGTTATATTTGAATCTGATAAATTGAAACTGATCGATTATTGATTGGCGACAAGGCCGTTAATTGAATGTATGTTGAATTTAGGTATTCGATCACGGCATGACAATTTAAGTATAATGATAATGAACGAACGCGGGCAAATATCAAATAAAATTATACTGAATGCTCAATAAGAATGAATGCTTCTGTTGAATCGAGTGAATCAATGTACGATATATAATTATTAAATATTTAATATCAATTTGTCCTGTTATTATCTAACATTAATATTAATATTAAGTACCAAACACAATTAAATCAATTATTTAATGAAACACGAATAAATCCCGTGTTGAATGGGTTAGACCCACGCGCAACAAGTTCCGACTTGTTAGTCTTGCGACGTAATAAACACGCGATCTGAATATTGACGAAATACGGGTCAAATTCAATGAAATGAATCCAAATAATACTTGGATGATAACAAGAAATACTTATCTTTCCACGATGGAATTAAATCATAGCGGATGATCAATTAATTAATGAATATGGAATTTTTGGCTTGAGAATTACAGGCAGAATGCTCACAGCGTTCGTTAGTATGACTCGTAGTCGACTGACTAAAAAGACGCTGTGACGCTGTTTCGTTGGTTCGATCGAACGGAAAAGTCAGACACCCGAGTGACAGAGATACGCTGAAGGCATAAATGCAACGAAGATGCACAACTAAACCGACGCTATAACAAGCGCGCGCGTTTGCGGTGCGACCCGAAGTGGTGATGAATTTAATTAAAGCACCGTTAGATGGTGACTCTATTAAATATTTAAATTTTTTACGTTAATATGATGACAACTAGCATAGGACTTCCGTTATCGACGGAACAGAGCTTATTGGCCATCAACTATTCTGAAAATTTAAGACCATTTGATCAGGTAGACTCGAAAATATTGGTGAATTACAAAAAAAAAATTTTTTTTTTAGTTTTTTATTGATTTCTCGGAAATGACTTATACGATCGACTTCAAAACCTAACTAGCCCTAGAACTTGATAAAACGCATCGATTGCCGCCTTAGCTATCTCAATCGGATAATTCGTTCGAGAGTTATCGCGGGAAATAGAAATGGTAAGAAACGGTTTTTTGTGAATATATTCAAAACAACTGATCTAAGCAATTCCAAAATCTGATCAGCTTCAGAGTTTATTCAAACGCGTTGATTGCCACCTCAACCTTCAAAATCAGGTCATTTTTCTAAGAAGTATCGTGAAAAAAAGAAATGGTAAAAAACGGTTTTTTGCAAATGTCTTTAAAATAACAGAACCAAACGATTTCAAAATTTGATCAGCTTTAGACTTTATCAAAACAGGACAATTGGCACTTCAAACATAAAAATCAAATCATTTGTCAATGAAATATCGTGGGAGAAAAAAATGGTAAAAAAACGTTGTTTTCTAAAACAACGGCATACAAATGTATTTTCGAGCTCGAAGAGCTCGAAAATGTATTCCTGACAATATTTACGAGCTCAAGGAGCTCGAAATGAGCGGGAAGTTTTGGGGCTGGCCCGCAGGGTCAACCGATAGACCGACTTTTTTTCTTGGTTGGAGATTACAAAAATTTTTGCGTTTAAATAATAGTACTTATTCCGAGAAAATGTATTGTCTTCAAACAAAAAATGTAATTTTGCTTTAAAAAACTAACACGTCTTTTTTAAGAAAAAATATCACTCATTTTCAGAAAAAAAAAATTCTTAAAACAAGTAAAAGTTTTTTCTGTTGAAGCATTAAAATATGTTGAATTAAGGAAAAAAAAATTTTGATTCAAAATAAGTATTTACTAGGAGGAAGAAAATTTTAATTTTCTGAATCATTAAAACCAATTTCTTGTATCAAGATTAATTTTTTTGGTTCAAGTAAACTGTATTACTTTGCGAAAAATAAGTTGTAGCAAGTGAAACGATGTACATCCCTGTTTAAAAATATTGATTGAAAAGAATTAAAAATGATGAAATTCGTAAACTTTTCAATAATTTCGATTGTTTTGTTTGTATATATAGGTATACAATTTGCATGCAGTGACCGCTTCGCAATTCTTTTCAATCAGTATTTTTAACCAAGGATAAAAGACTATCACATTTTAAGATAGTTTGATAGTTTCGCCAAAAAAGTCAAATAGTACTAACATTTACAATGAATCCAACTTTGACCTCAAATATTTTTCAAAAAATTAAATTTATCGAAAAATTATAGGAGTCCTATTTTGTAGAGCGTTCAATTTTGAACATAACTATTCATTGATTTTGCCGATACACTAATTTCCGGATCTATGATAAAATTCCCAATTGTAAAAATAATTTTTCTTATGTTATTTAAATCAAAAATCGAAAAATGCGACGGGCTACCTCTAAAACTTGAATTTAAGAGCCGATCTTCTGTATGAATTTGTATTTTGACATATTTCATCAATTTCTGGTGGTGCTAAAAAAGAAAATGTGGTTTTTCGGCACACCCTAATTTTCATATTATAAAATAATTCCAACTTTTAGTATTGATTACATAGTGTCTTAGATAAATAGTACCATCGAGTATTATACTCGATGTCACTAGTTGTCTACGATATTTTATATAATAAATGCTCAAAATGAAAACATCGTTAAATGCTTACCGTTGGCGTCATGTGGTCGCGATCATTTTAATAATTTGTCTTCGAAGAAATCAATGTTTTTTTTTGGTTCAGTTTATTTATTTATAAAAAAATACTTAAGTGTTTATTTATTTAATTATTAGAAAAGAAATCGAATACTTATTTATTTAATGAAAATTAAAATAATATTTTAATTTTATTGTTTTATTAATCGATAAAACTAACCTAATAAAGAGTCTTATACATGTATTATTTAATATAAAAAGTTGAACTTTTTTTTTCTAATTATAAAACTAGCAATTCTTAAAATTTCAGGTTAATTAATATCCTCCTTTGATTTCATTTTATCAAAATGTAGTATTTATTTTTACTTTCAATCACTTTTTAATAAAATTAGAGTTCAGGTTATAAATTTAAGGTGACATAAATTAATCAGTTAATGACGATCTGCAATCGTTAGCCAATCAATTTAATGCGCATGTGTAATCTAGAGAATTGTTTTCACTAGTGATGCAGCTTCAGGTAAAGGTGAGATCATCCCAGTAACCTATGTTGAACATTTTGATAACTTAGATAATAGAGTAGGAATATATCACGTCTATTTTCGTCGAATTTAGCGGTAGAAAGGATGCACAAACGCTTTCAGAAAGTTTAAACACTGCATTCGACCAATCAGAAGTAATGAGTGTTTAATGAAAAAGTTTATGAGGCCGAAGTTAAGCATTTAACGGCGTTTATTTTGAGCATGTATTATATAAAATACATTTTACAATTATCTGATGTATTTGTAAATTATAACTACATAGAAAAAACAGGTCACTCGAATCAAGAAAAATCCGGAAAATCAAAATTATCTTGATATTTTTATATTAAGTAAATTTTTTTTTTTTTTTCAAATCGACATATGCTTATGCTTAAATTAATAATTTTTTAATTGCTGAAAGTGTTTTTATTTGTTAGTATGAGAGATATTTTTTCAAAGATAATTTTTCGTCAAAAGCAAAAATAAATTGTATTTTTTAATTGAACAAAATTGAAAGCAGAACATAGGAAAATGACGATTCATTTAAAAATTTAAGTTGTAGTAAAACACATGTACCTATTGTAGAATTTGGAGATTGCTTGTGTCACGTAACGATTCAAAATTATTTAATTTTAATTAGTTGTAAGTTGAATATTTAAATTATACGTTTGAATTTAAATCGTTAAGCGGGCAATTCACCATTTCGCCGATGGAGACAGCAGTCCGTTCACAATGCTAGCGCATGCGCGCAGCTTATGAGAGAACACTTGGGTGAAATAATTTTATTTTGTAATTTAAAAATGCAAACAATTGATTTTTGTTAGTTTTAAGTATTTGTTTATGATTTCAAAACAGTTGGGATGCATAATCCAGGGTAACATTATGCCCCACATATTGTTTAACATATTATTTTTATTGAACTTGTCATCCGATTAGGGATGTTATTTGATGTTTTGGGGAAAAATATTGACCACTAGGTAGGGGAAAATCAATACCTAGGCTATATTCCCGACGTCAATTCTATGATTTTAAATAATTATTATTTAATTTATTAGATAAAATAAAAACATGCACATGATGTGAATAAATAGTTCATACATGAAATTAATTATCGGTGTATCATTCAAGCGTCGAAAAATTATCTTTATAATTTATACTTTTAATTTAAAACTAGGCCCAGGGCTAGAGTAAAATAACCATAATAGTAAATCAGGGCGACGCTTGCGCCACATGGGCGACGACCAACAGGTGGAAGATAGAGTAATTAACTCAGAAAGATACGAGGTATCCATGTGAACGGACGCAGTTTTTATTTGCATTATACATTAGCGATTAATTTATCATTATTATTGATAATAATTAAAGTTGTGGTGGTCAGTAGTTATCATTCGCCGGGTGAATTGATATTATTTTGGATCGGTGTATCTGGAGATTATTTTTTTGAGTAAGTACTTTGGATTTCCTTTGCCGTATATATTTTCATGTGATAACCTCCACCGGTAGTTGTTGGTCGCCGCGGCGAGTGAATTGAATTTATTTATAATTGCGAACTGAATGATACATTATAAATAATTATTGTTAATAATCATTGGAAATTTCTTTTGTTTATGTAGTTGAAAATATCCAGACATATATACATACATAACTATCTATGTACAACGTTTGTTAGACGATGCCGATAGGTATAGATATATCTATAGATATATATTTATCTATACTGCACCTACAATACTTGAGCGAATTCCTCAAGTACTGACATCATCGCTCGGGGGAAAATTCCCGACGTATTAAAAAATTTTTTTTTTTACTCAAAATATCTGTAGGATATTATTCATTATTATTTATATTTATTATTATTTAAAATAATTGAGTAATTTTACTTTTTCGCCTGATTTGTTTATATTCCCCAGCGGTCAAAATTATTATTGAATTTCTATTAAAATTATAAATTATTTTAACAGAGAAAAAATTTCTTATTTTGAGTGTGAGTGAAGAAAAATTCCGTATCTTTCTCTCTCTCACAAGTGCTGAGGGATAATAAGAAATAAAAATATTGTTATTATTTATTATTGTGGGGAAGTTTAAATGAAATAATTGTTTCTTTTATTTAATATTAAAAATCAATATTATTAATTAAATTCAATTATATTTATTTTTTTTTTGGTTTATTGAGTTTATATAATTTGTTTTAATATTGCGATAATTGTGCGATAAAAACCACCCCAGCGGTTGAAATTTATAACGAGTTTAATTGTATTGTTGGCCATCACTAGGTATTATTGTTATTACTTTAAACAAAACTAAATATTGTGTAAAACTGTTATTTATACTATTGTTTATATTATTAAAACTCGGAAACCAACAGCTGTCGGGGAAAATTTTATATTTATTTTCCTCTGAATCTTTTCATACTGGTTCACCTTATTTTTCCTAATCTTATTTATCATTTGTATGTAATTATCTATTATTTATTTACAATTTTTCATTATTTATTTAATTTCTTTCGTGTCGCTCGGGTGTTTATCCGGTTCGTCTCGAATCGCTTGCTCGGATCTATCCCTCTTAAGTTTTCCCGCTGAATAATTTTTGTCCGTTTTGGATAAATGGTCTGGCGCCAGCGTGCACTAACCCAGCCTGAGGAGCTGGTTCAGGCACACTAATTGTTTATTATTTATAATTTAACAATTATTTAAGTTCAATATTATATTATAATTTGATATCAGTATTTATTACCATTTAATATTATTTTTCTTATCATTTATTTATCACGTGGGTAGCTACATACGATATCGGACTGTTCCGCGTCTCCGTCGAGGAATTTTAGAACGGTATACGTTATACTTGTTAATTATATATAACCATATATAATTATGTAAAATTATATATAATCATCTATGATTTTTTCTCATTATATATAATCCTCGTTATAATTTTCGCGTCATATATAATTCTGTAAAGTTATATATTATATTATATAATTTCATAAAATTAATTATACATTACTGAAAAAAAATAAAGGATCGAGAATAAAAAATTCCAAATTTTTGGGCAATTTTCAACAGGCCGTAACTTCGAGAGAAATGGTCATACAAGAAATGAATAAACGGAAATTGTAGTTCCAAGTGTCTACTTTTTCCATTAGAAATTTAAAATTTTGTAGCGTCAGCGGTTTTTGCGTAATCTTAGAAAAACCAATGACAAAAAAATTTTCAAATTATTTCAATTGTTTTCTTTTGGTCTACGGACGTGGGACTAATTTTTTTCGCTTAACCACTATGAGGATCAGATACCTTTATTATTCAGCTTTAATTTTTTTTATGGGCCTTGATAGGTCCAATTCTCGCCGAGATATCGGTTTTCAAATGGACAAGGATCCTTTTGAAAATGCAACAAAAAAAAGACTTTTGGTGGTTTTTTGGAAAATCAAGCACTGAAAGGAAAATATTGTGGAAATCGATAATGTTAAGTGTGCAATTTACAGTTTAATAAGTCTACAAATACTCTACAAAGAGCCAGATTAATCCAACCAACCGTTTTATAGATTCACTCGATCAAATTTTTGAAAAAATTGAAGGATCACGTATTTTGCTCTGAAAAGATTATAATTTTTAACAAAATAAGAAAACAAATTTTCTTCTGAGCTTTGAACAGATTTTTATTGCAGACAGTGCTTAAATTTTCAAAAAAGAAAAAAATTCAAGAATTCCGTCTATTTTTTCGTTTTTCCAAGAAATCGTAAATGCATGAATTCTGAAGATTCTGGAATCGGAAATCTAAAACAGAATCTTTGTAATTTTCTGTTTTCATATGTGGCAAATAGATCGATAGAAAAAGGACCAAATTTTTGGGTTATCAAATTAAACGCATTCTGAAACAACTCCCATTCTGTATCTATATTAGTCGATTGAGAAGCTGCATCTGCATGAAATTGTTACGATCTCAACCCCTTCCAGATTTGTAAAAAACATGAGTTGCCCTGCTGACGAGTTTCCTTGTTACTCACTAGCGGGCTCAGAGTGTGGGAGCCCTCATTAAAAGAAACGATTTAAAACGATTAGAATACATACATATATATAACGTCAAAAATCTGTTATCCAAGCATACGTTAATACGCAAAGATTTTTGCGCTACAAACTTCGTTCTCTATCTTTAGCCTCCAGTCTCAGTACTAACAGGGTGCCAGGTAATTTTTATCACTGGAACCACCAAACCAGTAAATCTTAAGAATTAGATGAATTTTTGATCTGTGGAACTATCTCAAAACCACGCATAAATAAAACTGGATAATTTTTGATCTGTGGAATTATCACCAAAACCACGCAACAAACAGAAAAAACTATAACTAAAACTTAACAAAGTGCTCAGAACTTATAAGTAAAAACAAAAACAGAAACTGGAAAACTAAAAACAGAGTTACGGTATGCCATGGTGTCGCTCAGTGTGTAGGTTTATGGAGAAAGGGAGTGGTCCGGGTTACATCATTCCAAATTCATGTAGACCATCAGTGAATTTGCAATTTTTATGAAACAACAAATAATCTAACATCTCCATTTAACAATTAACAAAATACTGTAGCTTCGTACAAACAATTCTTCTTTATAACAAAATACTGAATCTAGTAATAATGAAGTTAATCTTAACAAAAAGGTAAATTGACACCTAAAGGATATGTACTGATACATTAAAACTAAATTAATTCATTATTAGAGCTAAGTAACTGTTCAGTCACGAGCTTGATTAATTTAAATCAAGCTTCGTGCATTTCCGCTCGGTTCGGGAGAAGCCGAGCTCGCTACTGACTGAAGGTCAGAATAGTGCCGGGTCACTCGCTATTTGGGCCCGGCACATACAATTTCTAACTCAGGATCGTGTCAAGACGTCCTGAGAACCCGCTACAAGCTGACCAATCACAAAATTCGTTTTATATTGGTCAGCCTATGAGAGAGCTCGCTATCAACTGCTACCTTTTGGCGCGCTTTTAAGCCAATAGGAAAATTCGTTATATGCAGCAAGGCTGCCACGTCGACACCAAGCTTCTCGACGACTCAACAACGCTACCAATATTCATTCTACAACGTGTCTTTGCTACGTGCAACCTCGTGCTTGAACCGCTTCAGTAAATAATTTGTGTAAAATTATAACTAAATCGCTACGCTAAATTATCCTCAATATTTAGACAGTACATCAAGGCTGCTATTTATTGAGAATAAATAAATTGTTCTTGTGACAAAAATTAATTGTTAATTAATTAGTATTGACTTAACCGCTATTGACCACGTGTCAATTTTATACGTGAATTATATCTTTGAGTTTGCATTCGCTATCGCGTATAATTTATCTAGTCGCATTAGCTATTAATCATAATTCTCATAATTTTTAAGTGTAAATAAGTGTAAATAAATCTATAATTTATTTATTGATAAAATCTGTGTAATTTTTAATTGTTTAATTCACCTCGCCTAAACCAGATCCAATTAGTTTATTCGCTCATTTCACATTTTGGTCCTTCGAGCCGGATCTGGCGAAAATTAAACAATTAAAAATTATTTAAAAAAAAAAATTGTGAGAAAAAGTGCAGTGCCAGTTTGCATCGTGAAAATCGCTAAGTGCCGTGGGCATTGCTGAGCACTGCTAGAGTGCTGCCCGGGGTGATCTATTTTACACACCGGTGTAAAAAGGACACTTAATCAAAAAAAAAGATCGAAAACTTAGCGTCGGGTTCACGTCATCGCGTCCATTTTGTGTGCCACGTCAAACCAAGATGGCCGCCGAAGCTCAAGTCGCTCTTCAAATGAACCGCATCGACACGATGCGCAATATGTCTGCTCGCTTAACTGACGCTGTACTAGCTAACCAAGGTGCCGCCGCTATTGATGCTGAACTCGCTATTCTCAATGATTTGTGGAATCGCTTCAACACAACTCATGAGAGACTATTCGATGATGTGCCTGAGATCGTCGAAAATGAATACCACACAGGTAATGCATACGGTACCGCTAATCTCGTATACACTGAGCTCAGAGTGAGACTCAGCGCTGCTAGACCTGCTCCAGAACCTGCTCATGAATTTTTGGTAACTTTTGTTTTGAATTCGCTAACTTAGTCTGCTTTCAGCTCATTCGCTCAATGTTTTACTCGCTACCGCTATTGTTAAGTTGAATTCGCTAACAGGAAGTACATGTACAGCCCGTGTACTTATTGACCAAGGATCGGAGTTATCCTTCGTGACGCATTCGCTAATCAAGAAGCTGGATATTCAACTCAGTAAAGCAGCTGTACCATTACGTGGAATTGGTAATGTGTCAGCTGGGCATTCGCTTGGGTCATGCAAGATGACGCTGCATTCGCTACACAACAACGCTTCTATTACCATCCAAGCTCATGTGCTTGCTCTATTGACTGTAAACTTACCGTCATTTACGCTAACTAAAAAGAAGAAATGGCCGCATATAACTGGGCTACAACTCGCTGATCCAGACTTCTTGACATCACGACCTATTGACATCATTCTGGGTGCAGCACCAGCTGCACATATAATCAACGCTAAAATACGAAAAGGAAGTGACAATGACCCAATCGCTCAGTCAACATCGCTTGGCTGGATCATATATGGATCTGTGGACACCGCTACATCAAAATTGACCGCTTATGGTCATCATGTCGCTGTTGATGATCAACTACAAGACTTGTTAAGCAAGTTTTGGTACCAAGAAGAGCCACAGACAGAATTCGCTACACGCTATACTGAAGAAGAAGAAGAGTGTGAACAACACTTTGTCAATACACACTACAGACAGTCTGATGGTCGATATGTCGTTCGCTTGCCGCTTAAATCTTCGCCAAGTCAACTGGGTGATTCGCTTAGAGCTGCATAATACGCCTTACTACGTCTGCGCAAACGATTGGAAGCTGATCCAGTCTACAAGAAGTTGTACTTCGACTTCCTGAAAGAATATGAAGACTTGGGACACATGAAACGCATTAAGTTAAAGGATTTACCACCGAACAGCTACCTGTTGCCTCATCATGGGGTTCTGAAAGAGCAGAGCACTACCACCAAGCTCAGGGTGGTATTCAATGGGTCCTGGAAAACTACATCTGGCGTATCTGTCAACGAGATACTTCATGTGGGCCCAAAGATTCAAGTTGACATCAGTGATGTACTTATTCGTATCCGCTGCCATCGCTATCTATTCGCTACTGACGTAACAAAAATGTTTCGTCAGATTGCAGTTGACAAGGAAGATCATCATCTACAGTGCATACTCTGGTTTGACGAAGATGACATCCCAATAGTATTTGCACTCGCTACTGTTACTTATGGAACAACATCGGCTCCATATCTCGCTGGAAGAGCACTATTACAACTCGCTGAAGACGAAGGGAATAAATTTCCGAAGGCTGTCGAACCGCTAACTAACACACGCTATGTTGATGACATCTATGGAGGTGCAGATGAACTCGCTGAGGCAATCCAAGTTGCTCTCGACACAAAAAATATGTGTGCCACAGGATGTTTTCCGCTTGCCAAGTGGGCAAGTAATTCAACTGAATTACTCTCTCAAGTCGCTCCAAGTGAAACCCAAGAAGATACACCAAGAGAGCTTGGGGATACTACAGTAAAAGTGCTCGGGCTAACCTGGAATTCAACACAGGATAAATTCCAGTTCGGCTATTCGCTTCCAGAAGCATCAACAACAACTAAACGCACAATTTTATCTAAAATTGCTCGCTTGTTTGACCCTCTGGGTTTCTTGGCAACGATCATCGTGAGAGCCAAGATGTTCATGCAGAAGCTCTGGCTGCAGAACTTTGACTGGGATGCTACGCTATCACCGTCGCTTCTTCAAGAATGGAATTTGTTTCGAGATGAACTACATCAGATTTCGAAGATTCAGATACCTCGCTGGAATCATGTAAAAAATGGTGTATCAATCGAATTACATGGATTCTCTGACGCTTCACAACTCGCTATGGCTGCTGTAGTCTATCTAAAAGTTACTGACGCTACTGGAAGTTCCAATATTTCGCTAGTGTGTGCCAAAACACAAGTTGCACCACTGAAGCCTATAACTATACCAAGAATGGAGCTCAATGCCGCTGTCTTACTCGCTCAACTGGTACTCTACGTCAGGAAGGTTTTGAAACTTGAAAACGTTCCAGTTTTCATGTGGACAGACTCCGCTGTATCCTTAACGTGGATACGAAACAACCCAGCTAGATGGAAAGTCTACATTCGCAATAGAGTCACCAAGATTCAAGAATCGCTACCAAGTGTCAACTGGGATTTTGTTCCTGGGAAACTTAACCCAGCTGACTGCGCTTCAAGAGGTCTAACAGCAGCCAAACTAGAACAGCATTCGCTATGGTGGACGGGACCAAAGTGGTTCAGTCAATCAAAGGATAACTGGCCATCTTTTGCTATCCCTACGCAGACGGTATCACATCTTGAAGAACGTCCAGGTCTGGTTTTTACCATCTTCAAGGCAGATTCACACCCGCTATACACGCTACTAGAAAAATTCTCTAAGTTGTCACCATTACTTCGCACGCTTGGAATCTGTCTTCGTGCCATCGCTAAATTTAAAAAAGTGCCACAGTCCTCACTGGACACACCACTCTCTACAGTTGACCTGGAACTCGCTAAGACTTTGCTGATCAAGTATACTCAAAGTCAGTACTATTCGCAGGAGCTGAAGCTATTGAAAGATGGTGATTCTCTACAGCGAAATCATCATCTCGCTAAATTGATTCCCTACGTCGACTACAACGGAGTACTCAGAGTCAGCGGTCGCTTGAAGAATTCGCTGCTGGATGATGAACAGAAAAATCCAGCCATTTTACCAAGGTCATCACGCTTAAGTACGCTATTGATAGATCATTCGCATCAAAGAACACTCCATGGGGGAACTCAATTGACTCTCGTTGATCTACGGAGATCTGTCTGGATAGAAGGTGGTCGAGTTCCAGTCAGATCACATATTCTTCGCTGCGTCGTGTGCACGAGACATAGAGGTGTTCGTGCACAACAATTAATGGGACAATTGCCATCCGCTCGTGTAAGACCATCTAAAGCATTCTTACACACTGGAATAGACTACGCTGGGCCAGTAACACTGAAGACTTTCCAAGGTCGAGATGCCAAAACCTATAAAGGATGGATCGCTGTGTTTGTATGTCTCGCTACGTCCGCTATACACATTGAAATTGTCACCGACTACTCTACTGACGCTTTCGTCGCAGCATTTAGAAGATTCACTAGTCGAAGAGGTGCCTGCAGTATCCTATACTCGGACTGTGGTACAAATTTTGTAGGAGCAGACGCCACGCTAAAGAAAGAATTCGCAGCAGGATCGAGGCAACTAAAGGAACTTCAGTATTTACTCGCTACAGATGGCACAGACTGGAAGTTCAACCCACCAAGCGCTCCTCACTTTGGTGGCAAGTGGGAAGCAGCCGTAAAGTCAATCAAGTTCCATCTCATACGAACTATTGGTGAATCGCTATTGACTTACGACCAACTCGCTACAGTCCTAACACAGATTGAGGCTGTGTTAAATTCAAGACCGATCGCTCCTCTATCTGAAGATCCTGCAGATTTATCCGCTCTAACTCCTTGACATTTTCTCATCGGTGAACCGCTTATCGCTGTACCTGGGCCCTCGCTACTGGAAAATAGTTTAGCTGCGTTGTCACGCTGGCAACAATTACAACAAATGTTCCAGAGATTTTGGAATAGATGGTCATCAGAGTACCTGCAACGTCATCAATCTATTTCGAAATGGCATAATCCGCAAAACAACATCAAAGTGGGTTCATTAGTCTTGTTGACTGATGAAAGATCCCCACCATCGAAATGGCCGCTTGCTCGAGTACTCGCATTACATCCGGGCAGAGATGGCCTGACTCGAGTAGTCACGCTGAAGACCGCTACCACGGAACTTGTACGACCAATCGCTAAGCTGTGTGTACTACCAGTGCACTCTCCAGAAGACAATCCAGTCGACACAGTCGCCAGCGCTGGGGAGAATGTTCAGTCACGAGCTTGATTAATTTAAATCAAGCTTCGTGCATTTCCGCTCGGTTCGGGAGAAGCCGAGCTCGCTACTGACTGAAGGTCAGAATAGTGCCGGGTCACTCGCTATTTGGGCCCGGCACATACAATTTCTAACTCAGGATCGTGTCAAGACGTCCTGAGAACCCGCTACAAGCTGACCAATCACAAAATTCGTTTTATATTGGTCAGCCTATGAGAGAGCTCGCTATCAACTGCTACCTTTTGGCGCGCTTTTAAGCCAATAGGAAAATTCGTTATATGCAGCAAAGCTGCCACGTCGACACCAAGCTCTTCGACGACTCAACGACGCTACCAATTTTCATTCTACAACGTGTCTTTTGCTACTTGCAACCTCGTGCTTGAACCGCTTCAGTAATTAATAACTTGTGATATTAAACTAAGCCGCTACGCTGAATTATCCTCAATATTTAGACAGTATACCAAGGCTGCTATTTATTGAGAATAAATAAATTGTTATTTCGCTAATAATTAATTGTTGATTAATGATGGCTGACTTAACCACTACTGACCACGTGTCAATTTTATACGTGAATTATATCTTTGAGTTTGCATTCGCTATCGCGTATAATTTATCTAGTCGCATTAGCTATTAATCATAATTCTCATAATTTTTAAGTGTAAATAAGTGTAAATAAATCTATAATTTATTTATTGATAAAATCTGTGTAATTTTTAATTGTTTAATTCACCTTGCCTAAACCAGATCCAATTAGTTTATTCGCTCATTTCACAGTAACAATCAACTAATATTCAGTAACTTAGAACAATAAATTATAAAACCGATATTTTAGAACATTCTCTAAACTGTAACAATATTCCCATAATTCTCTCAGCTCTTAAATATTTTCTTTAATCAAACCAGCATAATATCTCAAGACTCTGACTCGAACTCAATCAATTATTAATAATTATTTCATACCTAATTACTGCTGAATAAAATATCGAGTTACGTCTCACACTGTTTTAAATAATACTGCTGTAACAATAATCTTAATTTGTAGTTTTCCGCAATGCCATGAACTGTAACGCCATTTTTGGACACGTCTGCTCGCTTCGAGCGACCAGAGCTAAATGCTCACGTCCGTCCTCTTCGATGATCTTCCTTCGACTTGCCTTTTCTCAATAATCAAAATCCAAAACTAAATTTTATCATTATCTATAACTGACCTCTATATTCTAAATCCATAAATCAATTTTCAAACTCTACTATATCGGTAACTGGAGGCTTATACCTCACCAAACGTACTCACTAAACCTGACTTTGAGTATGGATATCCTTGGTAGTTGCTCTCCTGGAACAGACTTCAGCTGGGATCGTAAGACTTCAAGCTAAGTGACCTATGACTTCCTCAGTGGTACAAGTGGTCATGACTTGCCCTCTGAGGCCTGTCAGACAAAAACAATTAAAAATGACCAAACGGCTTCCACAACAGCAACGGTCACAAAATTACTGTTGAGGCCTGCCAAACCAAAACTCAAAAACTGATCCCAATCTGCATCCATCAGATTCCTTATATACTGGAGCGCTAGCATTTCAGCTAGACCTCTGCAATCTACCAAGAAGTCTCATAGGGATAGAACTAGGTTCTATCATCAGATGATACCGGGTGACTAATTCAAGTCCCGCTCCACGGTAACACTGACTTCTCCACATACTCAAAATTCCAAAACTGTAAACTAAAGCTCAAACTTTATCATTATCTCAACCTTTAAATCTCAAACCATATTCCATATTAAATTTCCATAATTCAGATTCTAATCCTTTACTTTAATTTTTCTTAATAAAATCCATAACTGTAGCTAAACGTTACTCCATATTTAATTCTTAAACTATAACTTAATTCAAAAATCTGTATCAAAATCGTTAATACTTGTACGCTAAATTCTAAGTCTTGAATTACCATGCTCGTAAATACAGTAAAAATCAGTTGGTGTTTGTAACGTTCACTTTGATTTGACTCCCATACGAAAAATAACGTCACAATATATATGTACATATATGGGTCATTTTCAGTTAAGACGTAAATCGCTTATTGATAAAACGCGGCTCTTTGGAAAAAAAAACAAAATTTAGAAATTTTTTGTTTCGCGGTATTTCTCATGTTAGCGTAATAACTAGACCTTTTAAAAAATTTTGATAAAAATGCACCAAAACTAGAGATTTCAAGCTAAAACACGCCTTTTTTGAAATCTCGATATGATTATTTTTTCACAAATTTACAGCCTTCCAAAAATTACTAAAAAATTTATAAAATTTTTCTGTTCCTTTAATTTTTTGCGTTAGTGTATAATTTAAATAATCTATTTGATTCCTGAGCACTTTAAATTACTAATACATAAATAGTATCAGCTCGGGGATTAGCTAGGAGAATTTTTTTTTTGACTTTAAGATAAAATTGTGACTAAATTAAATAAAATTAAGAAATGAATTTAAGTGCCCACTTACATGAACACGAGTTTTAAGAGATAATTACATCTTTTGTTCAAAAATTTTTTTAAAAAAGATGATTTTTTACCGTGGATTTCGAATTTACGTCTTAACTGAGAATGACCCATATATATATGTATATATATATATATATATATATATATATATATATATATATATATATATATATATATATATATATATATATATATATATATATATATATGCAGAGTTGTTAAACGTTGCCGGTAGATATAGATATATATATCTATAGTGAGCCTACAATACTTGAGCAAATTCACCAAGTACTGACATCATTACTTGGGTGGAAAAATTCCCAAAGTATTCAAATTATTGTTCACTCAGAATATCTATAGGGTATTATTTATTATTATTTATCTTTATTTCTTTTATTTAAAATAACTAAGCGATTTTATTTTTGTTCTAGTTTATTTATGTACCCCAGCGGTCAATAATATTATTGAATTTTTATTATAAATTATTTAAAAGGGAAAATTTTATTATTTTGAGTATGAGTGAGGAAAAATTCCGTATCTTTCTCTCTCTCATAAGTGTTGAGAGATAAATTAAAAATAAAATAGAGATATTTTTATTATTTATGATTTGGAAAATTTCAACTGGAATAATTAATTCTTTTATTTAATATTAAAATTAATAGTATCAATTAAATTAAATAATATTAGTTTTTATTAAATTGAGTATAAATAATTTTTTTTAGTCATATTATTATTTCTTGTGTTGAGTATGAATACTGTGTTTTGATACTGCGATTATTGTCTGCTAAATTAACCTTCAGTGGTAGAAATACAACGATTGTAAAGTGTATTTTTGGCAATATAGCCAAGTATTATTGTTAATGATTTAACAAAACTAAATATTGTGAAAAATTATTATTCTACTATTGTTTAAATTATTAAAACTCGGAAACCAACAGCTGTCGGGGAAATTTAATATTGATTATCCTTTGGATCTTTTCCTACTGTTTTATCTTATTTTTCCTAATCTTACTTATTATTTGTACGTAATTATCTACTAGTTATTTACAATTTTCCATTATTTATTTAATTTCTATTGTGTCTCTCGAGTGTTTGTCCGCTTCGCCACAAGTCGCTTGCTCGGATTTTCTCTCGTGAATTCCCCCTGAATAATTTTTGTCCGTTTTGAATAAATGGTCTGGCGCCAGCGTGCACTAACCCAGCCTGAGAAGCTGGTTCAGGCACACTAATTATTTATTATTTATAATTTAACAATTATTTAAATTTATTATTTTATTATAATTTGATCTCAGTATTAATTATCAGTTAATATTATTTTTCTTATAATTTATTTATCATGTGGGTAGCAACATACGATATCGGACTGTTCCGCGTCTCCGTCGAGGAATTTTAGCACGATATACGTTATATGTGATAAAAAGAATTGAAATAGTAGCTTTAAATGTTGTTTCTCTTGTTTTTACAGGTGAGATAGCATTGCATTTAATAGTTAGATAATTGTTAAATGTTTGTAAGACTTATAATAAAATAAAACTTATTTCTACAGAGAAACGCAATTTCGCCCTTATTTTTTAATGAACAATAAATATCATTATAAAACAATATTTTCTGTAAATATTTCCCCAAACATGGAAAAGTTGAGATTGGATTTTGCGGTGAAACCAACAGCAGATCGACAATCAAACGTCATATGTATAACCTCGACAGCTACGCCTGATGGACATATTTTTGGAATACCAACTGAGTACGAACCAGCACATTTACACCAAGAAATTACAAAAACTCCCAACTATACCAAGGTCAGAAAATCATTAAGTAAAAGACATCAAATAAGGAAAATATGGATAACCTTGATAGAGGATATATTAAAAATATATCTGGATGAAGATCGGAACTTACAGTTTAAGAATTTTTATCTAGAAGAAAATTCAAATAACAGTAAATCTATACCTGGTGGTTCAAATCAAACGTTGAAAACACTGTTAAAGAAATTACTGGAAGATGAACGAACAAAGTCTGAAACACAAAATTTGGGGATAATCGCTAAGGATTTCATGATTGAGAAATTCACTGGCAAAAACTCAAATGCTTGCCAGTGGTTTAAGGATTTTAATAAAGAATGTGAACGCTTCCAAATTGATGACGACAAAAAGAAAACTGAAATTTTTTTTAATTTTTTGGAGAATTCTGCTGTAGATTGGTATAATTGCATGCTAATAAAACTTACAGTGGACTCGGAATGGAACAGATGGGGAAAACTTTTCTGTGAAACGTTCGCAAACAAAGGATGGTCACCCATTAGCTATAGCCTTTAAATACCAAGCAGGTTCGTTTTTTGAGTATGCTTTGAAAAAAGAAAAATTGTTATTAGAAGTAAGAAGATCAATTGATATTGGGACCCTTATAGATATTATAGCATTCGGTTCACCTAATTATGTGTCTGACAAAATTGGTAGAGGAACTTTACAAAGAATGGACGATCTCTACAACAAAATAAGAAAACTGGAACATCTGTTTGAGAAGAATAAATACGATAAAAAAAGTACTATATATTCTGATACTAAACCCAGAAAAATTCAAGAAAAACAGCCATGCTAAATTTGTGTCAACGAGAATAAAGAAAAACGTTACCATCCTGAGGAAAATTGCTGGTTTAAAGAGAAAAATCAAAAGGCGGTCGTAAAAACAGTAAACAACTTAGAATTGGAAATTGAACTAAATGAAAAGAATCCAAGAAACTAGAGGTGTCGCCATTCATAGAAGTTGAGTTGGTATTAAATGATGTTTCAAAAATTTCTGAAATTTATGATTCAGGTTCAAACGTGTCATTAATCAATGCAAAGTTATTGAAAATACAGCGAACAGAAAATAAAAATGATATTTAAAGCGTAAACTTAAAGACTACTAATGGTGACGAGAAATCAAAAGGTATGGTAACATTAAAGATAAAAATCTACAATATTGAGAAAATTATGGATATTTTTGTAATAGATGATGGAAATTTCAATTACGATTTTCTAATTGGTTTGGATTGTATCAAAAAGTTCAAATTAATACAAAATGAAGAATTGAAAATCATACAATATAACAATCTAAGAGACAAGCAAGTAATTTCAAAGAAAGAGAATAATATGAAAATCAACGACTATTCAAAAAATGATAATTAAAATATAACAAACGTCAAAGCTCATGATGTACTAGGTGACGAAAATGAAGAAGAATATTTCTTAAACTCTGAGGTATCTCAACAAGAAACAAAACACATAAACAAATGTGAAATAAATTTCAATGAACACATGAACTTGAATGGATTTAAAATGGTAGTAAACCATCTAGATTTATGTCAACAATCAGAAATTGATAAGTTGATAGAAAATACAAACCAGTCTTCGCTAAGGATACATATGACATCAGTACTGTACGAGATTACGAAGCTCATATTGACTTAATGGTGGATAAATACTGTTACAAACGTCCATACAGATGTTACGTCCCAGCCTGCTCATCAGATGTCTCTGACTATTTTTAAATACTAATTATTAAGAGACCGATCTGGGACCTAACTAATTAACTAAGATGTATATTGATAATTTAGCAAGTTGCATAATTAATAAGTTACTCTATATTATAGGATATAATATAATATAATAATATAGCTTAACATAATAATATAAAATAATAGAACATAAAATAATATGATATTATTTAGAATATTTGAAACATATTGATAAAGTTATTTGTCTCTTAATATTTGTTATGTATAAATAAACGCTGACGCCTCGAGTAAATCCTCGAGACGTGCAGCTGCACAAACATCTATTTTGTTCTAAGATAACTTTTGTTCATCGATAAGTGACTCATTTGTTAATAACAAAAACGGAGAAAGCGTGAGAACGGAGAATGGATCATTCGAGAATATTGCTTATCACGATCCACCCCTCTATATCGAACGATGCGCGGGCCTGATGCCCAAGCGCCTCGTATTGATAAGAGACTTACTCTAGTTTTTCTCGATCAAGAGAAATCAGTCTGAAATATAGAATCATAGAGAGCAGTCAGGCTCAATACTAAATACTAAACTTCTTTCTCACCCTTTCGAAGTTATTGTTAGACGAACTTTAACAATTTATAAATTGATTCAATTGTATATTTTCACATTATTGAAATTATTCTTTTACAATTGAATAAATCGGATTGAGATATAAAATAATAATCAGTTTATTTTAACCACCGAATGGTGGTTGTTCAACCCCTACTAAATAATTATTTATAATTATATGTAAGTTCTCATTACGTCCAATTCAAATCGACCGCTCAACCACGCCAGCGCCAAAACATCAACCAGGACGTAACACAGATGTACAACTAAAGACCGAAAAGAAATAGAAAATCAAATCTTAAAACTTTTACGGAAGAATTGAATTGAGGGATCTTATAGCTCTTTTGCTGCTCCAGTAACTCTGGCATATAAAAAAGAAGATGAAAAAAAAAACAAGGTTATGCATAGATTTCAGAGAACTAAGCAAAATTATCGTCTCTTAATCACAACCTTTTCCGTTGATAGAGGATTTGATGATGAAAACAATAAGCTGTAAATACTTTTCCACTTTCGACATAAATTCAGCTTTTTGGTTAATCCCTTTGAAAATGGAAGATAGATATAAAACTGCATTTGTTACGCAATAAGGCCATTTTGAATAGACGTGTCTCCTATTTGGATTAAAGACTGCTTCAGCCATTTTCCAAAGAATATCAAGTAACATCATAAGAAAACACAAACTCTCGAGCTTTGCAGTAAATTTTATAGACTGCCACATTGGAAGAGCCCAGATAACAAATAAAATAACGCCATTCTACACAGCAACGAATATCATCGAAAACATTAAACGAATTTGTGTTGAATGTGAAATTTGTATAAAAAACAAATCAAGGAGGAAGCTAAAACATGGCTTAATATCACACTTAGGTCCAGCAACTCGCCCATTTGAAATTATATTTATCGATACTATCGGAGGCTTTGGAGGATCACGGTCGACAAAAAAATTCTTAGATCTTCTGGTTGATCATTTCACAAGATACGCTTACGTTCTCACATCAAGAAATCAACGCTCCAGTGATTTTATCAAACTAATAGGAAATGTAACACTAAGTTATAATATTGATATAGTTTTAACGGACCAATACTCTGGCACAAACTCCAAAGAATTTTGAAAATTTCTGAAAAAAGAAAACATAAAAATACTGTTCAGTGCTGCGGATACACCTTTTTCAAACGGACTTAATGAAAGGCTAAACCAACCTTTAATCAATAAGATAAAATGTAAAATAAATGAAAGTGATAAAAAAGTCTCATTCACTACTATTGCATAGGAATGCGTAGATAAAATTCAACGAAACAGAACACACAGTCACAAAGTTTGCTCCAAAATGCCTTTTAGAAGGAGAAAATGTGAAAATTCTACGACCAGAACTGAAATCAAAATATACAAAAGAAGATCTGCAAAGAGATAGAAAACTAACTTTTGAAAACACAATACAATCCCACAAGTATATTAAAAAAATATTCGACCTGCATAGGGAAGAATATAAATTGGTAATAGGGGACAGAGTCTATGGGGAAAATGGAAATCGACTAAACAGGAAGAAAATGGATGGATTGAGGATTAGACCGTATTATATTTTGAAAAAGATCTCCAATTCAATCTACGAAGTCGAGACCAGACACAAAAAAGCAGAGTCAAATCTCTACGACATTACAAAATTGTCCCCAGTTTTAGTTGATAAATGAACAATTACGCACAGTTCCAGTTGTAATTGTTTCTTTCTAAGGGGGGGAGATGTACAGAAAACCACCTCACTTATATACAAGTGCTTTTCTTCAGTTTGTACTCGCTGCGCAAATGCTTATTGTAGGTTGATAGAAGTCGGAAAGATGGCAGGACTGAAAATGGTGATGTGTAAGGAGAGAATTGAGAAGGGGTTAGAATTATAACACTTGGTGTATAGATAATCATTTATAATTGTTATAAAAAAATATAAAAAGAATTAAAATGGTGGCTTTAAATGTTGTTTCTCTTGTTTTTACAGGTGAGATAGCATTGCGTTTAATAGTTAGATAATAGTTCAATGCTTGTAAGACTTATAATAAAATAAAACTCTTGTTTGTACTGAGAAACGCAATTTCGCCCTTATTTCTTAATGAACTGTAAATATCATTATATATATTCATAATGTTTTTGTCTCCTCAAGCTCGAAAGAAGCGGAAAGTTTTCAGAGCTGGCTCACAGCCCTGATTAAAAAAAAGTATTTGACAGTATTAAAAAGAATTAAAATGTTAATACTTTCAAATCCTGCTGAATACTGTAAATCCTGTATCAAAATTCGCGGTTAAACATATTAAATACTTTTTAATACTAAAATGTTCGGAAGAAGTAGTAGGATATCACAGAATTAAAGTAGCATTTAAAATTTCCAATTCTATTGAATACTGTCTAATCCTGAAATGATGTTTTCATTTTATTACCTGTTTAGGATATAAAAGGATTCGACCAGTATTTAAAATTTCTGATTATATTGAATAATTTTTATTCCTGAAATAATGTTTTCATTTTAAGACCTTTTTAGGATATGAAAGGATTTAACCAGTATTTAAAATTTCTGATTATATTGAATAATTTTAAATCCTGAAATAATGTTTTCATTTTATTATCTTTTTAGGATATAAAAGAATTCCACTGCAGTAAAAAAATAATCGCTAGCTGCTAGTTATTATTTTCTTTAGCAGGTAGTGATTAAACATCACTTGCTGGAAGCGATTTTTTCGATAGTAGCTAACACGGTTAGAGATGTGGAATGACAGTCATTTTTATTTTCGGTCAGAAAACGGTCAAGACCGTCTTGATTTTTTAATAAAGCATTTTTTAAGAGTTGATGCAAAATTTACGGTCACATTAAAAATCGTCATGAATTTAGTCATTTGCATCTATAAAAGCGTTTGTAACGAAAATTTTCAATTACAGTTTTTTCTCAAATAAATACTACAAAAGAAATCGATAATTGTACTACCGAAATTTACCGAGGTATTTCAGTTTTAGCTTGTACAGGTAATCATTTTAAAGGGCTCCCTGCCTTTATATATCCAGAATAATTTCTCATACAAAAATTTCTCAGCAATAATTTCTCAGGCAAAAATTGATCCGACACAAAAATTTCTTGCTACAAAAAATTCGCATAACCAAAATTACGCACTACTAAAATTTCTCCACGTACCATATGTATCTAATTTTATATATGGGTGCTACACTCTCCATCTCTATTTTTTAAATAGAAATATAAATAATCATTGTTATAATAACATTAAAAATTGATAAATATGCCAATGCGTATAACATTTTCAGTTGTTGAGTATATTCACCATCTTTTGCGTATTTAGCCTGCAGCCCAAATTCTTGAATTTTACGCCATATACTTTGACCAAAGTGAAAATAACGTCCACGCATCTCAACGCCATTCAAGACTTTTTCAGCAGCACTAATGAAAGCTTGTTCGAAATCGGACATTATAAATTTAGGTTTTAATCGAGGCTCTATTAATTTCAGTTGCCTTGACATAGCACGATATAACTTTTTACTTTTACCAGTCAACAGGACAAAAACAAGCGGCACTATTTCATCATTAATAATGCCATGTATACTGTACAGTTGACGAAATATAGTAGGAACAATATAAAATGTTCCATCGCAATACATGACGTGGACGCATTACTTACTGCCGTAGCAACAATATTGCCTGTAGACTCCTTTGATGACTTAGCCTTAGCTCGCATCTTTGCCCGAATCTTAGCGGCTTCAATTTTTTCGGGCTCGGGAGCATGTTTATGCTCATATTCCATAATTATATTACCTACAATAATATTTATAATTATTCATTACTTATTGATAAATAATAAAATAATAAAAAAATAAAACTAAACTCACCATTTTTAGATTTTGAACTTCCGTAACAGCGACCACTACATTTCCCATTGGTATAGTACACCCAGCGCCATATTACTTTGTCAGCACTATAACGATAATAATTATAAATAAATCCTTTTTCATACAACGTTTTTTTATTTTTTTGATTTATAATAAAATGGAGTGGCATATTGTAAATATTGTAACACGTGAAAAATTCGACGTCGACCCGTGGTTTAAGAATTATTTGAACAAATGATTGGTTACCCGTTGAGCAATAGATTGGGTGACATCTATGTCGGGAATTGGAACTTTGATAAAAGAATTGAGGCAGAGCCGGTTGAGATGTTGAACGGAGCGACCGCGTTTTCGTTTTTTTTTTTTTTTTTTTTTTTTTTTTGGAAAAATTTCGATTTGTGAATAAGGGAAAAACAGATAAAAAAAGTGGAGTCTCGGACAGTGAAGAGTTTAAACAACGAACCAGTAATCGCGACAAATAAAGCTGGAGTGAACAATAAACCGCATTTTGTGATCAAGCCGAAGCATCGGCATGAACTAAATAAAGTGTCAGAACGTATTTATTGTGGAATAATTGAAATGAGTGAGGTAATTAAATACTAATTAATTTAATAATTAATTACGCGCAAGAGTTATGTGATAGTGAAATTAACGCGTTACCAAACTATAAAATATTATTTTATTTTATTTTATTTCATTCGAGTATTTCTGAGAATTGCGGATCATCTCTTTCTCATTCGTTGCGGCAGCCGAGTCTTGCCATGTAAAATACTCTGTCGTCACCGGTCGAGTATTTCGTTAAGAACTACGTCGTCTGTGTGTTTGTGAAGAAAAATAAGTTTGTTTTATTTCTACAACTGACTGTTATTTTTTTTTTTTTTTTGAGCAATGAACTGACTTTGGTTTTCGATCAACTACGTTTTTTTTATTTTGTTTACATCGAGTCAAGCCGACCACGGTATTTATAATTGGTTTGTAACCGATCAATTTTAATTGTGATACGGATCAATTATTTCTTCTGTAAATATACGAATATTTTTTTTTTGTTTACTTCTGATCAATCATTTATTGTAATCGTAAGTGCCTGACCTTTCCCCGATTCGCTACTCTGAGTCGTATAATATAAAAATTGTTTATTGGTGGTGATTAAATCACCTGGCGCCCAACTTTAACTAATTTGAACAAGGTTGCCAACTGGTAAGGGTATTCGGATCTCACTCCGGTAGATCCCAGATAGTGGAATTCCCGTTACAATATATTAATAATAATATTATCCAATTTAATTAATTTATATATGTATACATATATTATTTGAACAATAGTAATATATAAAATAAAAAATTCCATCTAACGAAATGGTCAACGACAGTGAAGATACTAAATATCTTTCAAATAATTTTCATTATCGTAGTAAAAGGATTATCAGATAGTAGAGGGTATGGGAAACTAGTAGAGGGGCTAGCATACAACAGAACGATGAAAAATCAACACCATATTAAATATGGCTCCTGGCTTTTATTAATCCAAATTTATTTTCAGAATTAAATATTTGACATCAAAAATTTCTCACCCAAGAAATTATGTCTAGATAAATTTTTACAGAAATATGAAATATTGTGCACCTAGGGAGGAAAGTAGGACATTTTCTCCCACATGTAAAATTGCCACCCGAGCCGTAGGTGAGGGTGGCAAATATGCGGGAAGAGATGTCCTTCTTTCCTCCCGTGTTGCACTTACTATTTGTTCTCGTACCGGGCCGAAAGTTCACGAAACGTACTAAAAAGAAGACAATTTAATATAAGCAATAACATTTAGTGCGTAAAGTCCCGGTAGGGGGCGGAGCCTCCTCAATCGTATATATATGTACATAAAATAGTATACTATTTTTCTTGATGCCCGGTCGAAAGTACGTCGACAAATCAAACTTGTATAGATTATATAACTATGTTCTAGCATATATTGATGCCTGTCCCGGCATTTGCGGCACGAGCGAAGCGAGTGCTGCTGGCTCGGGGGGCAGGCATCAAATACATTTACAAAATAAGTTACCATTACACATTCAATTAGTTCATAAAAAAAAAAATTACATTTCTGTGGGCGAAATTGGGTACCCCCTAAAAATGGTAAGAAAAGAAAAATTTTAGACATTAAATGAGTTAGATTAAATTGATTTGTTTTGTAAGTAATTTATATAAAAAACAATTATATTTTACACGATGCAAAGAAAAAAAATAAAAATTTGTACTAGTTTTTATCATAAATCAAAAGTCATTATTATTTTTCGACTAACACTTGATTTTTAAAAAAATTGAACAACAAAAATTCAAAATAATGCTCACCCAGTGAACACATGACCTTGTTTTGAAGTCATGCGTAGGTCATAGAAATGTCACGGCATCATACGTAAATTTGATGTCAATCTGACGTTCTACATGACTTTAATATGATGTAAAAACTTGACATCATATTGATGTAACCATGCCTCTTGTATGACGTCACAGTTATGACATGTATTACGTACGCTTGACATCAAATTTACATCACATTGTTACGTAGTAATAAAGTCATTATTGTATATTATAATGACGTAATTTTAAAATCATACATTTATGTCAGTAGCAAAGTCACGGTTATACGTAATATGGATGTCACTCTTAAATCATATCTTCACATCAGTGACAAGTCAGTATGTTATGCAATGCTGATGTAATTTCTGAGTCATAGTGTTTTTATCATCTATTTATCAAAATAAAACGATCATAGAATGAATTTTCAAAAATGTGTAAATGTGTAGAAAAACAACTAAATATCGAAAATTTTTGCGGCCAAAGTAATCGATAAACTCGATAATAAATTTCAGACGTTTTAGATTAAAACATTAGCGTGAGCATAAAAAAAGTAACTTTATTTTTTTAGATGATATACCGAAAATATCATTGAGGATGGAAAAGAAAATGTGAAGACAGTATGGAATTTTCTGATATTAAGATTGTAAAGTGTAGTATTGCAATTTTTCAATTGATTGAATTTCATAAAATTTTGTGAAATTATTTAATGTTTCGCAAAATTTCATATAAGATTTTTCAAATTTCACATCACTACAGAAAATTAAAAAATTTAAAGAAACTTAATAAATTTTTATATAATTTTTTATAATTATCATCGAGGCTGACAAATATTGTATTTATAAAATTTCATATAAGTTCGTGGTGTTTTTTTAATTTTGTAAAAATCCATCACGAAAACTTATGAACTCTGTCTTTACCGGGATTTCACTGTAGATACATTAATTAAGCACAAGACTTGAAATCTTCGAAAAACTCATTGTGTAAAAAAAAAAGAGAGTGCGTGTGACATTCACACGCGATTGAAGTAAAACTTCTTCGATATTGTACGAGATGGTGATTAAGTTAAAAATAAATACATCATATGAGAATTTAAAAAACCATTTATTGATGATGTAACACTAATAGTAATATATACATTTATATTAACGTCGACCACTATACATTTTAAAGCAATAATTTAATTACTATCATACTTCAAATATAATATGATTGGTTTATGATAACTAAAATGTAAAACATACTTTCTACTCTGCAAATTTTCTAAATTTCTTGAGAAAACTGCATCAATAGTCGTGCCATATCTTGTTGTTGATTGAACTGGAGAATTATTCATCGTTAAATTTAGTTTATCACCTAAGAAATCAATCAATGGTCGAGATTCTTCTAAACGAAAATTAATATTGAAATCTCCAGCAATAATTAATGGTATCTCATGGTAATTAGTATTTAAAAGACTTGAACCTTCATTAGTGAAGTGAAGTAATTGCTGATGAATAAATTTTATGATATTCGATACGGTTTTATTGAGAGAAATGTAAAAAACAACTACAATCAATGTTTGATTTTATTTATTACCATTTTTGAAATAAAAATTAGGAAAAAATTGAATAATTTTGTGGTAAACTTCATAAAATTCACCGAAAACCGCATAAAATTTACAGTAGACTACGGTAAAATTTGTTGAAAAAAAGTTAAAAATTAAAAATCTGACTTACCGACAAATGATTAAGTCGTGCACTTCGTCCCACGATTACAGTGAATTTAACGGTAACTTTTCAAGGAAATTTCTTTCCGTGTAGTAATTAAATAATTGTTTAAAAATGTATAGTGGTCGACGTTAATATAAATGACTATATTACTAGTGTTACATCGTCAATAAATGGTTTTTTAAATTCTCATATGATGTATTTATTTTTAACTTAATCGTCATCTCGTACAATATTAAAGAAGTTTTACTTCAATCGCGTGTGAATGTTACACGCATTCTCTTTTTTTTTATTATTTATTTATTATTATTTAATATAATATTTTTTATTTAATTTTTTTTATTAATTATTTTTTTTTCAAAAGCATTTGATTGATTTGTATATACACTATTTATTGACAAAATCAAAAATATTTAAAAACCGGATGGTATAGAAACGTGACGCCATAATGCCGTAACGGACTTCCGTTGCATTGTCATCCAGTTACCTCCTAGTCGCACCTAAAGAAGTTTTACTTCAAATTAAATTGCAAAAATTATTGGAAAAATAAAATCAAATTGAGGATACTTAGTTATAAAATTAATTCAGTTAGAAAAAATTAAATTTAAAAAATAATGGTCAGCCATCGCAAATGTGGGTTATTCTGACGGCAACGTTGTAAACGGTAGGCCACCCGGGAAATTTAAAGTACCAATGAAATGGTTCAGCGGAAAAGTCAAATAGGTAAAGGAAAGAATTTTAAAATTTTTATGATTTATTATAAAACATAATATAAGTATTAAAGTAGTTGAAAATAAAGTGGTTTTCATTACTCATTTTTTTTTTTTTCATTCAAAAATTTAGCAATGAACTAACACTCTGCATGAATAGCATTACTTGTTAACATAACACACACGTACGCATCACTAACATAAATAGAGCAGTCGACGCATGCGCACACTGAAAAAAAAATTTGTTATCTTAACAAAAGTCAAGATTACGCAGTTATTCGTTAAAATAACAAATCTATCTTGGTCAACACAACGAAGTAACATTTGTTATGGTAACTAAAGTGAAGTTGCCGTTTTAACAAATGACATGCGTTGAGTTAAATATTAAATTAGGTTTTACAAAGATTTCTTGACTCGAGAAAATTTTACTTCACCTAAGATATTGTCGCATCGCGATATATTTTCTTGAGTCAAGAAAATCACTTCTTCAAGGCGCCCGCTTTTAACTATACTTATACATATTGGTATACTTTTAAAAATAAATAGCTTTTTAATTTTAGCTATAATTTACAAACACAATTTATGTCCAAAATCGAAAACTCGTGATGAATTCTAAGTGATATTGTTCACCTAATTGAAGCACAAAATTCTATGCGTATTTAAAAAATTTTTCCTCAACACATATCATTTGTTACAACGGCAACTTCAATTCACTTACCACAACAAATGTCACTTCGTTGCGTAAACCAAGATAGTTTTGCTATCATAACAAATAGCTGCGTAATCTTGATTTTTGTTATGATAGCAAATTTTTTTTTCAGTGCAACCATGGTAAAATTTGCCGCACTGCCAAAATTTTTGAAAAAATATTTAAAATTAAATAACTTATTGTTAAATATAAATTTAAAATAAATTATCAATTACTTTATAATAATTAAGTTATTTAATGCATAAAAAATTATTTTGATAAGCCGAATGTCATTAAATCACCAGTTAAAGCTTGTTACTTTTTTTGAAGGTAGAGTCTCGAACTAAATTAATTCTGCTCAAGTATACATATATATATATATATATATATATATATATATATATATATATATATATATATATTAGGGTGGCGCAAAAAAATCGACTATTTTTTTCTTCGATCTCGCATGAGAATTTGTTGATTTACGCTGGTTTAAGAAGCCTTTGCAAAAATCAGCTCGACACAAAATTCTCAAGAGGTCGCTCACGAATTTTATAAATATCAAAAATGTTCGAAATTTGGATTTTTGATTTCTAATTTTTTTCTTTCTTGTAGCAGCAATAGTTTATACTTGTCAAATCAAGACTGTGCTGAAAATTTAAGCCCAAAATTCAAATATTTAAGCGGTGCTCAAGAATTTTGAATATTAACTGATAAAATGTAACTTCTTATGTCCGCCGCTTAAATTTAAATTAATTATCCGGGACTTCTCCCTTTGGTAGCGATAAAAAAATTTAGACAAACGATTTGGAGGTTGCGGACAACATTAAAGAATACGAGGAAGAGGTATCTTCCTATAATTTATTATTCATGGTGGATCATTTGCAAAGTAAGAACCCAAACGTCTTCGAAGAGACTGGTGATCTTGTGTTGAACCCGTTATCTTATGAAAGAATAGAACGTAAATCTTTCACCTACCTTTCGATGTTTCTTTCTTGCTAGTCACGGCAGGTTAGATCCCTCCAGAACGTTGCAGCTCACTCAGCTTCCTCCTGTAGGATTTGGTTGGATGGGCGCGGCTGGGGTAGTAGGATGTATACTTATGTGCTACTCTCGAATGAAATTCGAAAGGCTGAACTTATGTTTTTTGGCCTTTTATTACTGATTTAGCTACAATTCACTTGTACACTGAATCCTTTACACAAATTTTTAACAATTGATATTTTAAAAATATATATTATTCACGGATATTTTTATAAGATTTTTATTTTATGTTTAATGCATCCTTTTTACACACCCGGAAAGTGATTTTATGCACAAAATATCTCAACCCGAGATGGAATCGCAAATACACGTGATTTGCGTCACTATTTTTAATAGACAAAGAGATCGATTATCGCTTTTTCAACGTCTAAGCGAAATCCTGCAATAATTGACTGCAAGAAGATGTCAATTTTAAAATGCCTTATTGATTATTCAACGCCGAAGTGGATTCCTGCAATAAGGTTTAAATAGAAAATATTAAAGATCCTCTTATTGACCTTTCAACGCCTGGGGCGGAATCCTGCAATAAGAGTGCACGAAAGTTCGACGTTCGAATATTCGCGGACCGTAAGTTATATGAACCGACTAGCCATGAGCTATGGGTGATGAGGCTTTGTATAAACTTTGATTTAGCGATCGATGGGGAATTTTTAATTATTGTCATTAGTGGAAGGTGACGACAGTTTATTAATTGTTCGTTCGTCTTATTGCTGTCATTCTCCCACTATTCTTTGTCGCATAAAAAGGTGGAAAAAGCTGACGCTGCGTTTTCGCGCGCTTTTGAAAAGAGGGCTCTATAATAATTATTTTTAAATAATTATTGGAATAGGAAAAAAAAATTTTATTTGGACATAACAATCCCCCGGAAAGTAAGAGGGTTGCAAAACTCTCTTGCTTTCCTGAACATATGTCCCCTCTTTTACAAAAGCTCACAATAACGTTTACTATATATATATATATAGCAAATATTTATGATATGATTTTATATATTATTATAACATTTTATAAAGTTTTCCTTTAAAATCTAGTATTTTCCCATCACCAAAATAATAACTATTTTCGAATATAAGGATTACATAAAATATTCACCAAAAATTATGATGACAGAATTATTACATGTTTCCACATGCATATAGTGCGTACACATATGTGTATGTGTGTGTGTGTTTATGTTTTTTTTCTGTGACCTTGAGAAACTAAAAGGAGCTCAAATAAAGAAGTAAACCGGAGAGAATAATTTGCAGTTACCGTGGAAATCTGTATTTAGCCGACATCTAGCGATATTTAATTGTTAGTTAGATTTTGCTGCGTCTGCACGAGCGAATAAGATCTCCGGCTACCGTCTTATCACAGAACGCATTCCAGTTTGAAGGTTCCTTCATCACCTGGTTTTTTTTTTAAAAGGCGTTAATGTTTTATAATTTAAAGAAATGTATTTTTTTGTTTTTTTTTTAATTGAGTTTCAAAATGTTAAAAATTCAATTTTTAAAGTTTTTAAAAGTTGCTCTTATTATTTTATTCATAAATTTTTTTTCATGTGATTGAATAAACACTCTTACAGCTAGCGCGTCTTATTACTGATGACTGGGCGTTTATACGCAAAGTCGAGCATTCAGTCATCTGATTTGAAACTGACACAATGTGCACGTCTTTCGGTCAAAAGTACGACCTTGGGAATCCCATTTATTATTTTATAAGATCCTATGCCGAATTTACTTAATTTGGAGGATTTTTGCAATTTGGGATCCCAGGATTCATATTTGTGAGTGTTATTACTCGTGTGGTGCACGCAATAATCTGTTACACGTAAGTGTTTAAGTATTAAGTCAAGGTCAATTGTGTTTATAACGTTATGATTCTATTCGTTTGTCCAGTATTATTTAAGCTGTGGTTCTCTGCCCTACTGTCCTGACCGATTGAAGCCTGAGCTTTTCCTGGCCTGGAGTAAACATCTCTGGAGGGAAAAGGACGAGGATTTAGATGATTGGATGGAAGATTGGATACCGATCTCTTGGCTCTTTGAGGAGGATGGGAAAGATGAGCCAGAGGGGGAAAAATTCGAGGAATTGGACTAAAATTATGCATTTTGGTCATTACCAGCGTTTGCTGGGTGAATCAGGAAATGTTATCACTCTCGAGTCACTTTTAGCTGTCAATTTTCTCTTTTCAATAAAGAGGAAATGAGCTTGAAGATCGTTTGTTCCTTCTTTTAACCCAGAACCTACCCATCCTTTTTAATAACCGTATACAATCTCGGATATAATAAATATGCGAGTGTAAACGGAGAGAAAAAGCGGTTTTTATTTTCTTTTCCTCTTTTGTTTTAAATTTATTATTATTATTATTATTATTATTATTATTAAATGGCGCAATTCGCCAGGTAAGTTAATGAAAATTTTTCAGGAACATGTGACTATTATGAGGTGAGTAACGTCCTGATGTTCGTTTTTGAGAGAAAATATCTTTTCTATTTAGTGCTTCCATTTTTTTTATAGGAGGTAAAATAGGAGTTTTAAGGATGTTTTCCTGAAGTTCAGTTTTAAAAAAAGCGAATTTTAGTAGAGAATGGTGTTTCCTCAGGAGTTATGTCAACGGCTGTAAGAAGCGGCTGTTAATAATGTTTGGAGTTGCGCATGTGCTGTGAGAGGTAAGCACTTGTCTCTTGATTAGATTTTTAAAAATAATTTCTTTAGTTTTAACAGAAATTACTAATTCTCCTGTTTTCTCAAATGTCCAGGTGACTTAGAAATTTGTTATAATTTGAATGAATTTTGAATTGAGATATATAATTTTTTAAAACTTAATCTTATAAATTCGATTTTAAACATTCCTTAATTAGAATATAGTAATATAATTTTTCTTAAAATGTTATGCCGGTAAAATAGGAATCCTCTTTCAAGACGACGTAAAATGTCGGTAAATGTATAAGAATTTGTAAAGTCACAGAACGGCCCGAAAATTATTTTGGGTTTGGATTTAAGGTACTTTAAAAGAGAATTTTTTTTTCCGTGAAATTTTGATTTGGCTTATACATTATTCTTATCTTGTTTAGGATGATTAGATCGGAGCGTTGAAATCTGAGAGGCGAAGGCCTCTCGTGGTACGAGTTGGAGTTGCTGATTTACTTGCAGAGAAGACGACACGACTTAAAAGAGCTGGTGAAGTTTCCTGGAGCTTAATGACTTCTGGTTGGTCCTTGATTTGGACAGAGCTTGATTTGGAGTCTGAGGTACGTCTGGTTTCTTTTACTGTTTTGGGATGTACCTCGCCTGGCTGCTTGTTTTTCTTGTAGGTGAAGCAGCGCTTCTTGCTTGAGCATACGCAACATTTGAAGAATATTGGAACGACGAGGATGACACACAGGACAGCTAGGATGGTCATGTTTCCCACCGTCATCGTTCGATGGATATCGTCTTCTTCATGGTGTAACGATATTTCGGACATTCGATTTTCCGTATCTTCCAATCCTGCTCCCCAGAGTTGGACTTTGTCTACTGTTTTTAACGGATCGAAGTTTTTCTTGAAGAGAAATCCAGATATTTTGGGTTCAGCTGTTAAGTTCGTTGATAGCGTTTCCAAGGTTAAGTTTAACCTTGGCAAGGTGATATTCAGCTGAGTGATCTCTTCATCTATGCTTTTGATGATATATTTTCCGCTTCTAATTTCGCATCTACCGTGAACATGGACCATTCCTGTTCCGTTGATGTGATATTCTTTCTCAACCGGATTTAAGCACTTGAAGATTAGCTTTTCTTCCTTACAAGTCGAATACGCCCAAGAATTTGGTTGATTGAGCTTGATCCAAGTGGTTTTACACTCTGGGATGATGCAAACATTGCACGTTCTTAAGATATCTTCAGTTGACTTCAAAAGCAGCTTCATTTCGCAGTCTTCTTCTTCTTGGACTACCGCAGACTGGAATGGTATGTCTGGTCGACAAGACAAATCGTCCCCGATAGATTTGCAATTGTTGATATGTTCAGAATCTGCTAGGTAGAATCTCCTCAAGCCTGGATCAGTAACTAGGAACCTTTTGGATGGTAGTATCGTCAGTGTTTGAATTTTTCCGTTGAGATTTTCTGGCTTTGGCAGTGGTCTCATTTCGTATGACAATAACGGAATTTTATGGAACAGGGGTAAGGTTACTATGATAAGTAGGTAACCTTTCGCCCTTTCTACCTTTACTGTAGACACAGCTGACAAGATTGAAATATCCATTCATGATTACGGTCAAAAGGCGGAGTTTTGAATGTTGTTTCTTCAAGGAGCTGGTCGAAACGGCTTTTAGCTTGGTTTATGAAGGTTTGTATTTCAGTTATCAGGTCCATCTTCAGGTAGTGCATGCAAGACCCAGAGCCGATAATTTTGGTACAGCCTAACATGGTTGAGTGGAGATGGTCCCACTCAGAGGGATACATATTAACCAATCCTCGGACGTTAATGGAAGAAATGATGCACCAGTTTTCTTCTACCAGGTAAATCTTCTTAAACGGGTCTTACAGTAGACCTGGGTTGTCTGCCAGTGGCTGGATGGTCAGGACGTCCTTGGATTGACCCCTTTGGATGATGATGACCAGGAATATCAATAATTGTCTCATGATGGTAGAGATTTGAGGATCTGCATCAGAGAACTTTATAAAGGTTTAGCCTTATGGTCAAAAGCAGGTTTAGCTTTATTAGGGTTTACCAATTTGCGGTTCCCTTTGTCGTTCAGGTAAATCAGGCTCCCAAATTCGTTAATTTCGGCGATTTCATAGGGCCCGGTACAATAAACATCGAGTTTATTTTTCCGTGGTTGCTTTAGAACATAAATAAAGTCGCCTACCTTGAAGGTTTTGGCGTGTATGTGTCGATCGTAACGAATTTTGGAATCTTGTTTTGCTTTATTGAGACAATCGGCAGCGATTTCTCTGACTTCTGACAGTCTACTCATAAGATCGGCGAGGTAGTCGGAATAAGTTTCGATTCTGGAATAATCTGGGAAGTGGGTTGGTAACCGAGCTCTTCGACCAAACATCAGCTCAAATGGAGTGAATTTGGTTGAAGTATGCACATTGGTATTGTAACTCAACGCCGCAAGACTCACATATCGATCCCAGTCCGGATACTTATCCGAGATTACTCTTAAGAAATCTATCAGTGGCTGATGGCTCCTTTCTAGAGAACCATTTGATTAAGGTACCTAACCCAAAGTCGTTAATCTTTGGATTTTTAGAGCTTTCGCAAGTTGTATTATTTTATAGGTAAATGAAGTACCTTTATCTGAGAGGATAACTCGCGGACAACCATAATAGCACTTATAACGATCTACAAGAGCTTCTGCCACTGTTGTCGATCGGATATCAGGTATCGGGATTGCTGTTACGGGTTTCGAAAAATTATCCTGAATAGTCAATATGTGGACACTCCCACTCCTAGTCATAGAAAGTGGTCCAACAGTATTAATAGAGATTTTCTCGAAGGGTTCGAAGGGAGTATCGGTTATTATCATTGGTTGTTTTGTTTTGATTCGGGTGAGTTTATTTTTCTGTGCAAATTTCGCATTTTCGGATGAATCTATAGATTCTTTCCTACATGCCTGGCCAGTAGAATCTCTCTCGAATACGCCAATAAGTTTTCACGACACTCTTGTGGCCCGCAATAGGGCTGCAGTGGTTTTCTTCAATGATTTCATCGCGTAACTCTTCGGTAAGAACTTCTATATTTCCTTCGCAAAGTGTTACCTCGATAGGACAGTAGCCCAATCCTTTTATAAGATAAGGCTTAATGTTTATATCATCGAATTCATTCCCCTGTTTCGCCATGCAGGATGTATAGATTTCGTGTTTGAACATGGGCACTCTTACATTTCGTAATCCTTCAATTAAATTATTTAAATCGATTTTTTCGAAATGATTCTTTTTAACAAAGACCGTGAAGATAAATCACTGACCCAATTTTGTGATTAATACATCGCCCATTTTTGGTTTGGCTGTCTTCAGGTCTTCCTGATCGATTAAAGTGAGATCTCTTAACAATCGTGAAACTGGTTTCACCAACTCACAATCTAGAGACAGGAAATGTACCATGTGGTCTCTCACATAAGTAATTCCGTCTCGACTGTCCTTGAATTTGATTCGATTTTCAGGTAATTTCCGAGGTCTATCAGACTCGGAGCTCGAGGAAGACGAAACTTCCGGTGGTGAATAGCGTTGATTACTCAAATCCTCCACTATATCTGAGGAAGGAGAATCAAATACGTACCACGAAGCTTGATTCGGAAGTTTAGGAGGTAAATCAACATTTATCTCCGGCTCACCCCCCAGTTGTTCGTCAACAACTTCCGGTGGAGTCGTGTGGAGAGGGTCAGATTTATTTACCTGAGCATTTCCGTCGTCTTGTTCTCGATGTACTTCCACTTGAATCACTGTGATTTCATCAGATTGGCTGGCATCTGATTGGTCTGATTGAGAAGATCTTTCCGCTATGATTATACGATCCTTTGCAGAGTTCCGATTTGGTGAACTAGGCTGCTGATTTTCGTTCAGCAAGGTCTTTTCTTGTCCTAGATTTTTACTTGTGGATGTCACTTTGCGTTTGGGCGTTTCCACGTGTACCATACTGGATGAGGCTGCAGGAACATCTTCGACGTTCAGAGTTTGGCAGGTAGAAGGCCTCGCGATGACTGGAGATGTATTGTCATCAGAACTTCCGGTGTCCTTCCAATAAAAGCTTTTTGTATGATCGTCGTAGTCAAGTTCCTTGCAATTTGCCTGTGCAGCTTTCAGCACCGTGTTCTTCCACATAGGAGTCGAAGGACTTCTACCTGCGGTGAGATATTTCTGTCGAATCTCATCAGCTCGCGGTGTCTGTGGAGTTGCAGGGGTTATTTCCACTTGGAATTCCGGTTCAGAGCACCTGGCTTCACTTGAATCTTCATTTGCTTCTATATCTTGATTTTCACGAAGTCATTCTTCTTCTCCTTCTTCGCCGGACTCATCCGAGTCTTCAGATTCGTCGTGTTCGTCTGATAAATAGCACCGTTCAAGATATTTTCTGACTTTCTTAGCTACTTGAGGGCTGACTACAGGCAGTGGATTGTAATAATCATCTGGACGAACAGTACGTTCTGCTTCTTTATCTAAAACGGTAATTGCTCGTTTTTCTAGGACCTTATGAAAGCGTTCAAATGATTTTCTCAAATCTTCGAGCATTTGTTGTCGATTTATCGCTTCAGGAGAATTTTCATCCCCTTGATCGCTGGAACTTTTCTCCAATTCGTTGAACAGATGTTCTTCATTCATTAGTCGGACTGCTTCTTCTTCCTCCTCATCTGTTTCTTCTAGTTCTCGTCCAGGCCCTTGCCCAATCTCCACTTCCGGGTGAGCTGAAGCATGAGGTGCTGAGGATAGCCCTGGTTGATTTACTTCATAAACGTCATCTTCGATACTTTTTGAGACGTCGGGTTCAGTCGTACTTATTTCACAATAGTTTACCTTTTTCCGATTTTGTGACAGTTCTGTAGCCCGTCTCATTCGTAATCGGGATGCAATTGTGTCACGAGGTTGTGGAGCGCTGTTGACCCGAGGTTTGTTTTTACTTCCAGGTTTTCTTCCTCGTTTTACAGCTGCTATAACTTCTGCATCAGGACAAGAAGTTTTCTTGAGTGGGAGCATCACTGCTTCCTCGACCGATTTTTGGGTTGAAGCCATTTCCTCTGGAGATCTACCTTCAGAGTTGTAGGACAACCCTTCGGCATACTGTTCTGAGATTTTATGTCGAACGATAGCCGAAAATTTTTGCTTAGTTTAGATCTCCACTTAATTTGTCGTTCGGTGACAGTTTGGCTGTCTTTCAATCAAGATATACAAGGGCTGCTTGTATACAAGGTGAAAGGCTTACCATAAAGGTAAGGCCGAAATTGTTGTACTGCGTACAAAACTGCCAAACACTCTTTTTCACTGTGTGTGTATCTGGTCTCAGTCTCTTGCAAGACTCGTGACGTACAGGAGACAATTTTCTCAACATTTTCATCGGGGTTTCCAGGCGTACGAACTTCGTTCTCCAGTTCCTGTCTCAAGATGCCTAAAATACCGACATCGGAGGAACTGGTTGCCAATATCAAAGATCGATTGAAGTTTGGATAGGCAAGGAATGAGTTTTCGTATAACGCGTTCTTAATATCCTCGAAAGCCTTTTGCGAATCAACCGACCAGACAAACGGTTTGGTTTTTCTGGTAAGGTCAGTGATCGGTTTTGCTCTTTCAGCGAAGTTTTCAATGAATCGTCGGTAGTAATTTGCTAATCCCATAAATTTTCGCGCTTCCGTATGGTTACGGGGGTGCGGAGCGTTTTTAAGGGATGAGATTATCTTTGGGTCGGGTTTCACACCATCTTTAGTGATAATGTGACCCAAATATTCCACCTCGGGGCAGAGAAATTTGCATTTCTCAGGCTGAAGAGCTAGCCCAGCCTCTCGAAGGCGGTTGAAGAGTCTTTGGACCCGTACCTCATGTTCTTCAAGCGAAGATGCATAACTTACGCAGTCGTCGCGATAGATGAATAGTTCTGTACCTTTTAAACCACTCAACGTGGAAGCCATCATACGTTGAAAAATTGCTGGAGCACACTCAAGCCCAAAAGGCATACAGCAATATTCCCCATGACCGTCAGTGGTGGAAAACGCCGTTTTTTCAGCGACTCTGGGGCCCATTGGTACTTGGTGAAACCCACTGGCAAGGTCAAATACACTGAAGTACTTGGCCCCGCCGAGTTGGTCTAAAATATCGATTATGAGTGGGAGGGGGTAAGCATCCGCAATGGTTATCTTATTCAGATTTCGAAAATCGATAACCATTCTCCAATTTTTGTTTCCTTGAGCGTCAGATTTCTTAGAGACAATCCATAAAGGAGAATTATACGGAGATTTTGATTTCCGAATAATTCCTCGTTTAAGTAGATTATCCACTTGTTTCTTAATTTCGTCGCGGTGTTCTCGAGGAAACCGATATTGCTTGATTCGAACCGGTTTGTCACTCGTGGTTTCGATTTTGCAGGTGAACTTTTTAGAACGTCCCAGGTGATCACCAGGGAGGTGAAATATGTCATGATTTTTCTGAATAAGTCGGAAAATTTGCTTCCTTTCGGTGTGACTGAGATGATTGGTACGAAATTTATCAAAGATTGCTTGGATACGATCTCGCTTAGAGAGTGAGTGTGTTCCAGATGTAGTTTCCGCTGAGTCGGAAAATTCATCGGATGGATCAAGGTGATCAAATTCAAATTCCTCAAGCATTTGAGGTTCAATTTCGATTTCTGCTGGATCTGATGAGGTATTGATGACCATATACATCGTTTGATCGTCATCAACTGAGACAACGGCTTCGCCCATTAGGAGTCCCTCTTTGAGAGGAATCTTACGGAGATAGCCCTGTTTGATCTCAGGATTTACAACAGGTACCAACACGGACATTCGCATACGGGGTGGAATTACGTATGAATGGGATGGTTTTATTCTGAGATTGAAAGGTAAAGGTCGGGAAGGTCGAGATGATAAATTCAGAGATTGATGATGATATGAAATCTTCGCTATTTCATTTTTCAGGAAGTTGTTTCCCAAAATTCCGATACCATGGAAGGGTAAATTCCCATCACAAACATGGAATCGGATTTTTGAACCCAAAACCTTTAATTCTACAGTATACAATTGTTTCCATGGACTGTCCGTTCAAATCACGGAGTAGCATCGTATTACCACGATCCACTCTAATTTAGGGTTTAAGGGCGGAAGAATTTATCAAACACACACCCCCTCCCCTGTATCTGTGAGAAAGCATTGTAATTCTCCATAAAGCGAATTACATGGGTCGAAAATTTTGGGCCCTGTCCCTAGGGACAGGATATATCTCATATCAAGGTTGTTATCCATTGAAAAAGGAATAGGACGAGTAGGTTCATTTTTGAGGACCAGCGTATTCCAATAAAAGGAAATGCCAGCTTGTTCTTTGATGAAAAATTCATTTCCAAGGATGTCCAGATAACCACCTGGTGGTCGAGGTACAACCTGGAAACAAACATCTACGTCAAAGATCTTGAGGGTCACAGTTCCAATTATTGGCATAATGCTGGTCGCTATGCCGCCCACCACACCGCCATTTTCAGGGTAAAAGGTGGTTTCATCCCCCCGAGCATCGATGCAACGGAGATTCAAGTCAGAACCTGTATCCAACAAAACTTCGCATCCGTCCTGGAAGAGGTCTGGAGATGTGATCCAGACTCGTGGACCTTTACCGATGATTAGTGTAAGGGTTTCGGACGTTGAAGAATTCTGAACTCCTTTACCGCCTGAGTTTTCTGATGAAGATTCGTAGGAGGGCGAGATTCTCGGGGCATACTCGCAGTCGCCTCGGTCTGTCGAGCGCCCGTTGAGTTTAAATGTTCGTCGTTGTCTTTTGAAGAGACAGATTTCCTTGCCTCGCGATGAGGGCAGAAGGGACAGTTACAGCAAGGAGCCTCTAGTTTCAGATAATCAAGTTTTTCTGTCTCAATGTCTGCAGAGTCTAAGGTCACAACCTTTTTCTTCGTTGAAGAAGGTTTTTCTGTTCGTGAACGTGATGAACTTTTCTTTAACATTTGTGATGTCGAGTCGTCGTCGTAGGTCCGTCCACGTCCCCCTTTACTTGAGGTGTAAGTGTACGTTCGGTAGTCAGCTGACGCTGAGCTATCGTCGGAGTCCACACTGTCTTCGCTGTCTGTAGCGTATTTACTTGGTCTATAAGGCTTTTTAGAGTAAGAGAACGTTCGTCTTCTGGTTTCTCGAAGGTCGTTGTAATCGTCATAATCCTTGCGAGGTCTCTGATAGTCGTCTTTCGAGTAACGTCTGTTATAGTCTCGGTCGTAGCCTCTGTCTCTCTGAAATTGACGCTGATAGTCGTTAGATTCAGGTTTACGCCTTGGTCGTATGCATTCGCCAGTTCGTTCTTCTTTTACGGCCTTATAAAGATCTTCGAGCGTCTTTGGATCTTTTAGACTCGCAAGACATTTTGGAAGGTCAGGCAAAGCAGAATAAAGAGTATCGAATGCAACCTTCTCTTGTTGCGACATGATGGCTTCCCGATTCTCCTCTGGTAACGCGGCTTCCAGGCCTCTGATCATTTTGCGCAACCTGAAAAAGAAATCTTCGATAGTTTCGCCCTCTCTCGGGCTAGCTGAAGCTAAACGTTTGTGCCAAACAAAAGCTGGATCGCCGTCTCGATAACTTTCTCCCAGTATCTCGAGAAGTTCTACGACGCTGTGAATCGGAGTGTATTCAATTTGATCTCTAGCACGACCGGAAATTCTCTTTACGATTAGTGCAACGAACATGTCCTGATGTTCCGGGATGATACAAGGTAACCAACTCCGTACGATTGCGTCAAATTCCTTGAAATCTTGTTCGCAATTTGGACCTTCTCCGTTAAATTTACGGAGCTCTCGATAGAGCTCCTTGGCCATGTCATACTGAGAATGTGGAGTGTTTGCATCGTGCAAAGTAGAATCTAGCCGGATAACAGGTCTTTCCTCGTTATTGACCATTTCGCCCCTTAGACCACCGACTGGAGGAGGCGTTAAATCTCTTCGCCTCTTGTTTTTATTGGTACGGGTAATGGTGATCACACACCCTAAGGTAAAGTGTAAGACAAGGATGTCAAACGTCTCTGAACTCTGAGCAAAATTGCTGACTTGGTCAGAAAGAGAAAGAAAGAATTAATAAAAATTTTTTTCCAACAGCTCAAAGCTGTACAGTAAGGTCGATGTGCGACTTGTTGCTGACTTTGCGATTTGGTCGCGAAGTCGCGGACGGTGAACTCAGGCATTTCGCAACTCAAAGCGAGGGGCGAAAAATGCTGAATTTACAATACGTGAAATTGCTACCTGTTAAGGTGTGGCAAGTCCACGAAAGCAGGGTGTGGCACTCTCAGGAAAATGCCACGAAACTCGAAATTCTAAGATGTAGAAATTTCGAGAAGAGAAAAAAAGAATAACCACAAAAATCTACCTTTTCTCAAAAATGGTAGAAGAATTATAACTGTGGCTCAACAAGAAGGATTTTTACTTCGAATCCTACCGTTGCCACCAGTGCTCTTTATGTTATGTCCGCCGCTTAAATTTAAATTAATTATCCGGGATTTCTCCCTTTGGTAGCGATAGAAAAATTTAGACGAACGATTTGGAGGTTGCGGAAAACAATAAAGAATACGAGGAAAAGGTATCTTCCTATAATTTATTATTTATGGTGGATCTTTTGCAAAGTAAGAACCCAAACGTCTCCGAAGAGACTGGTGATCTTGTGTTGAACCCGTTATCTTATGAAAGAATAGAACGTAAATCTTTCACCTACCTTTCGATGTTTCTTTCTTTCTAGTCACGGCAGGTTAGATCCCTCCAAAACGTTGCAGCTCACTCAGCTTCCTCATGTAGGATTTGGTTGGATGGTCGCGGCTGGGGTAGTAGGATGTAATCTTATGTGCTACTCTCGAATGAAACTCGGAAGGCTGAACTTATGATTTTTGGCCTTTTATTACTGATTTAGCTACAATTCACTTGTACACTGAATCTTTCACACAAATTTTAAACAATTGATATTTTTAGAATATTTATTATTCACGGATATTTTTATAAGATTTTTATTTTATGTTTAATGCGTCCTTTTTACACACCCGAAAAGTGATTTTATGCGCAAAATAACACAGCCCGAGATGGAATCACAAATTCGCGTGATTTGCGTCACTATTTCAATCGGACCGGAAGTTTCTATTAATCTTTGAGGATTTTCAAAAGATAAAAGGGTCGATTATTGCTTTTTCAACGCCTAAGCGGATTCAAGCAATAATTGACTTCAAAAAGATGTCAATTTTAGAATGCCTTATTGATTATTCAAAGCCGAAGCGGATTCCTGCAATAAGGTTTAAATAGAAAATATTAAAAATCCTCTTATTGACCTCTTAACGCCTGGGGCGGAATCCTGCAATAGGGTGCACGAAAGTTCGACGTTCGAATATTCGCGGACCGTAAGTTATCTGAACCGACTTGCCATGAGCTATGGGTGCTCAGGCTTTGTATAAACTTTGATTGAGCGATTGATAGGGAATTTTTAATTATTGTCATTGGTGGAAGGTGACGACAGTTTATTAATTGTTCGTTCGTCTTATTGCAGTTATCCTCCCACTATTCTTTGTCGCATAGAAAGGTGGAAAAAGCTGACGCTGCGTTTTCGCGCGCTTATGAAAAGAGGAGCTCTGTAATAATTATTTTTAAATAATTATTAGAATAGGAAAAACCATTCTATTTGAACATAACAAACTAATAGTTCAAATTTGTTGTTGTATTTTTTTTATAACCCAATTATTGTCATTTCAGTAAAATATAACTTCTTCATATTGATAGACACAGCAAATTTACACCAAAAACTCAGCAGAAAGAATAAAAAGCGAAACAAGTTTAAAAACTCACATTATAACAATTTTGGGGGGTCAATTTTACCTCAGTGAACCATTTTGCCTCAGTGTCTTATTTTGCTCCTCCCCTCCGCCTCAAATACTTTTCATGTTAAAATTTTTGGGGGTCTATTTTGCCTCAGTGCCCAATTTTGCCTCAATGTCCCACTTTGCCCCTCCACTCACCCCAAATACTTTCGAAGTTTGAAATTTTGGGGGATCCACTTTGCCCCCATATATTTCAAGGCATCCAAAATTTTAGGGGGCCCATATCCCCCCTCCCTACTAGCCCTACAGATCTTATGATTGGACTATGTATAAGTTTTGAGCAAATAACACCGAACGGTGTGGGAGATAACACTTAAACTGAGTTAAAACTACACCGTGCTAGCTACTGTCGGAAAAATCGTTAGCAGCTAGCGAAAAAATTGCTTCCAGCAAGCGATTTTTAATCACTACCTGCTAACGAAAAAATCGCTAGCTGCTAAAGAAAATAATCGCTAGCAGCGAGCTATTTTTTTTTCAGTGTAGCATGTAAAATTTCTGTTTCTATCGGATACTTTTTAATCATGAAATTATGTTTTCATTTCATTATCTTTTTAGGGTATACAAGGATTTGACCAGCATTTAAAATTTTTGTTTCTGTTGAATACTTTTAAATCCTGAAATAATATTTTCATTTCATTATCTTTTTAGGATATAAAAGGATTCGACAGTATTTAACAGTTTAAATCATTTTAAATCCCGTTGAATCATTGTTTTAGAATTAAAAAGTATTCAACAGAATTAAAAAATTGGAATCATGTTGAATCCTTCTGAATCATACTTTCAGGATTTGATAGCATTCAAGAGGATATAAATTTTTTTAATACTGTCAAATACTTTTTTAATCAGGGAGGGCCGACCGTTGCCCAGATTTTTAAATCATTTATTTATAAGAATTAATATATTTGTCATAATAATCTCACAAATAATGCGTTAAGATTTTACATTGAAAACCGCATACGTGCGTATAATGTGTGCATATTCACAAAGAGGATTGTTCATAAAAGGTAGGTGGTGAGAGCAACAGCTGCAAAGGATATGCGTGATCTTCTTTCCTTTACGAAAAAGTTTAACCCATCAATACGTTCCTTGTGTACTTCTTTTATTTGAGTTCTTTCTCTTTTCTTTTGTCATTTTTTTCATTTTATCCCACTAATTTCACATATACAATCACGACATAGATGATGCAGACAACAAATTGGTGTCTTTTGCCTAAAAATATGAATACTTATTAGACTGGGCCAAAAAAATCGACTTATTTTTTTTTTTTAACGGCACTGTGAAGATATTATTTAAAATATTAGTTGAAATATTATTTTTTTATAACTCTCAAACAATTGAGATAAACAAAATAGACTTGAATACATATCTTGTAATAAATTGAATGCTCTACAAAAAAAAGCCGAATCAAAATTTTTGGTCAAATGAACCGTTTGCTTATAATCATGCTTTGAACATTAATATGATTTCACAATTTGATTGTTCAACTTTGAAATTTTGTAATTAATGTAAAAATCATTTTCCAAAAAAAATCCAATGAATTTTCTCAAAGGAAATAGAATGCTCTACGAAAAAAGTGTCTTAACAAATTTTGGTGAATTCCCTACTCGGGTGAAAATATTTCAAACTAAAAAAGAAATATTTTTTTTCTCGGCTGAAAATTAACCGAAAAAAGGCCTAGGTAGTGAACACGAGGCCGAAACTCGCTGGGCCGAAAAACAGCCGACAATGAAGCTTAAAAATGGTTGACGTCAGAGACGAGGATTTAAACTATTATTATTATTGTTATGATTAGTATTATTATTATTATTAGTATTATTATTATTCTATTTGATTGAATAGAATAGAAATAATTGTATTCATCAAATAGTTTTTTAATTGTCTGGGAAAATGCATTATATATCACCACATATTAAAATTTCTAATATATACGGATCATTCCACCAAATAAAGTTATTTTTACGGGGTGACCCTCGTCGATTTGGTTCCAATTTCGTGGAGCCGTTCTATATATTTAAAAGAAAAAATCTCTGAAAATTTGAGCTCTTAAAATGACGCTGTTTCATAGTTATCATATTTTGAATATTTAAAAAATTTTTGTTTTCAACTGTTTCATTAATTTTTTTGAAGCAGAAAAAATTATTCAAACAATGAGCACATAACAGTTTTTTGTAGGAAAAATTCTCAGCTCTTCAATGAAAATATCCATTTTTTATTTAAAGTTACAAAATACCTTTTAAAATTCGATTACAGTAGAAAAAACAATTTTTATGATTATGCGGCGGTTGATACACCTAATTTGATACTTTTTTCTAAAAGCTGAGACTTTTGATCACAAGATATGTAATTTTCACGATGTGCATATTTTTTGTTTGAACAATATCATTAATTATTCAAATAAAAGGCATTGATTTATCGGTTTATCGAACTGGAATAGTACATTATATGACAAGAGATAAAACAAAATAATATCAGACGAGAGTGATGTAGGCTGCCTGGGCCGTCGGAAATAGCTGACAACAGCTGCAGCCTGAAGTCATGTTTCATCCTGTGTTACACATTATTTTTTTCATGATTACCTGCATTGTGAATTAGTTTCAGTGTCAGCAGACAGTTAGAATCAAGTTAATTTATTACCAATGGTGTGATCAACCATTAGTTTACGCGTAACTTATGATTTGCAATTTATAATTAAGCAATTACTATAAATACTATTTATTATTTACATAAATTTCCATAAAACCTTATTACAATGTCAGAACTGTCATTAATGCAGATAACATTAATAGCCTGAATTCACTATCAAACAAATCACTAGAATCAGAGCTCAAATTACTAATGCCCAGACTTGAAGCTTTGATGCTGGTATCATGAAAAATAATTTTATAATTTTTGTTAGCAGAGGTTTACTGCAGATACATACCAGGAATCATATCCTTACACTGCAAGATTTATATATCCAGGCTATTCAAATATTTACTGGCGATAATTTCACTTTCATAACCAATGATGAATGACGGATGACTCTACAGAATATGAATGTTTCAGGCGTATGATACTTGGGTCAAATACGGTGTAAGGCACACAAGTATTGCACACTTTCTCACCTATTATTGATAGTCTAGGATATATTTGTGTTAAAAATGTATCAACATCCTCAAAAAAGTTAAAAATTGAAGTTTCTTAATTACGAAGAGTCTACGTTATACTTAATTTTGTTCAAACAAAAAATACGCACATCGTGAAAATTACATATCTTGTGATCAAAAGTCTCAGCTTTCAAAAAAAAATCAAATTTGGTGTATCAAACACCGCACAGTCATAAAAAATGTTTTTTCTACTTTAATCGAATTTTAAAGGGTCTTTATATTAAATGGATATTTTTATTAAAAAGTTGAGAATTTTTCCTACAAAAAACTGTTATGTGCTCATTTTTTGAAAATTTTTTTTTGCTTCAAAGAAATTAATAGAAAAGTTAAGGACAAAAATTTTTAAAATGTTCAAAAAATGATAACTCTGAAACAGCTTCATATTAAAGACTCAAAGGGCATAGCTGGATTAATATAGGAATTTTGCCCCCATGGCTTTTTTGACTCATACTTAGGGGATCGATTTGCTGTCGAATGGAAATAATTTACCTCAATTTTAAGCTCTTTAACTCAAACGGTATTCGAGCATTTCAAGAAAACCTGTTTTTTCGAAATTATTTTTATTTTTATAATAAAATTCGGAATTAATGATCGATGATTTTTTTTCTGATTCTTGCGTGTCTTGCGTGACATGAAAAATTCATATGATTATGATTCTCAAACGGAAAGCCGATATTTAACAGCGAAAAGAAAATTATAATCTTTTTATTTTAACTTTTTTGAAATATGTCACTCATCAAAATTCTTTAAAGAATGTCTTTTATACTGCTCTATATTCAGGAATTTTTTTTTAATTTTTTGAAGTGGTGGAACAATTCAAAAAAAATTAAAAACTCATTTTTTTCCTCAAATCTTGCGTTTTAACAAACTTAATTTTTGTTTTTAGGACAACTAACCTGACTAGAATTTACTTAGGGATCAGCCAGTGTATGTATCTCGACCTCATTGGGTCCCGATAGGGCATTCCCAATAGAGAAGTCTTTATGAGGGCCCAAACAGAATCTAATCGGGAAATTCCAAACAAATGTTATGTCCAATTAATTTCTTTTATTAGTTTATTTTATTTCATAAATAAATTTACGAAACTTCTCTTTACAAAAGCACGCGAAAACGCAGCGTCAGTTTTACCACCATTTATGCGTTTAAAAGTAGAACGACGATTCTTGCAATAACGATGGACGAATGAATAAGAACTTGTCAGTTTCCACCAATGACAACCATTTAATTACTCCCATCAAACACCAATCGAAGTTTTTAAATAACCTGAGCACCATGGCTCAGGGCCTTAGATGTTGATAAAATTTTCAGATCTCGAGTCCTACGGTCCGCGTAAAACGGTGGTGTGGTTGTTGATCAGATCTTTAAATTTCAAGTCCTACGGTCCGCGTAAACAGCGTCAATAGCCCGTAATCTTATTGCAAAAATCTGTCCTAGATAAGCCAATAAGTAACCGTCCTTAATAAAAAGTACTTGGCCGATATTTTCATATCGTGTAGCGGTATTATTTTATTAACAGCGGTTTATCTTACATTTTAATTCAATTAAGTTGTAAATTGATAAAGGTACTCGGCCGATATTTTCGTATCGTGTAGCGGTATTATTTTGTTATTTACAATTATTATAAAAATCATTCCGGCTCGATCGAAAAGTGACACAAAAATGAAGTGTAATTATATTCTGATCTCGGGTCGAGATAATCTACGCATAAAAGCCATAAGGCTACATAAGGACGCTACATAAGATAATAATCGTCAAATTAAATGGTTTTACATCTTTCATAAGTGCAATCCATTGTAATAATTGTAGTGTATAAGTGCTGTAATCGAAAAGTTAAATAAAAATACAAATGATCATAATCTTAACTTAGTGAGTTCATTCGAAATTACCAGCCGCGCCTATCCAACCGAATCCATCAGGACGAGGCCAGGTGAGCTGGAAAGTTCTGGAGGAGTACTGTCTGCCTTGCTAGAAGAACAGACTTATCTCAAGGTAAGTGAGAGACATTTTTAATATTTTTTCTCTCTGTTGATCGATTAATAAATGCAACGTGACCAAGCTCGAAGGCGTTTGGGATCACTCTCTTCGAAAAATCCACAATAAATAATAAATATAGGAAGAGAAAACCTTCCTCGTATTCTTTATAATTGTCCGCATTCTCCAAATCGTTCGTTAAATTTTACTATCGCTACCAAAGGGAGAAATCCCAGATAATTAATTTAAATTAAAGCGGCGGACATAAAATAAAAATAATTTATGGTCATAATTATTGAACAGGGTCCTAAGTGGGGCTTAAGTAGGAAATCCAACGTGAAAATTTAAAAAATTATTGTCATTTTTTCAATTTGGTTCAAAGTGGGACCTAAGTGGGAAATCCCAACGTGAAAATAAAACATTTATTACCATTTTTCCTAATTGGGTTCTGAGTGAGACCTAAGTGAGAAAACCCGACGTTAAAATAAAAAAAAAAATTTCACCTTTTTAAGGGGGTATCCCATTTTGGCCGCCAAAAATAAATATTTTTTTTTTAACGGTAGCTTTTTTATTTTTCTATACACTTCGAATATCATTTTTTGTTTCTTTATCTGTTATTCTTTGGATCATAATAAATATATTATCTACACACGGACGTCCACATACGTAGGTCAGCGCAGTGAATAGCATCAAAGACTTTGAATCGGAAGGATGCAAGTTTGAGTTCAGCAGTTACCGAAATTTTTCATCAATAGAAATCATGTATACTCCTTCTAAGTAATTTTCCTAGTACATTGAATTACATTTCCGATTTAATAAGAATTTTCTTATTTTTTTTCGCATTTTAATATTTTTTTCAACAGGGGTTCCCTAGTGGGACGTCTTGGGGATTTCCCTATTAGAGCTCAGCTGGGACGGCCGAATAAGGGCCCAATAGGTCTCAACTAAAATTTTCTAGTCAGGAAATATATAGAAAATTTTTTTTTTCTACTTAAAATTCACAATTACATTACTTATCAAATATTTTCAACCGTTTTACTAAACAAGGATCACGTAAATAAAACTATGTTTTTCAAAATTTTTTAAAACCTTTAAGTGTCTTTTGAATCATTTCAGAAACCTTCTAATTATTTTAGGCTACTGATTCTTTATGCTTATCTTTTGCAAAGATATATTTTTAATAAAAAAAAAACTTTTAGACATATTAACTTATACTAAAAACAAAAAATAAGTTTGTTAAAACGCAAGATTTGAAGAAAAAAATGAGTTTTTAATTTTTTTTGAATTGTTCCACCACTTTAAAAGATTCAAAAAAATTCCTGAGTATGGAGCAGTATAAAAGACATTTTCTGACGAAATTTGGTGACTGAGATATTTCAAAAAGGCTAAAAAAAAAGATTATAATTTTCTTTTCTCCGTTAAAAATCGGCTTTCCGTTTGAAAATCATGATCATATTTTATCATGTTTTGGACTCCTAGGAATTAGGGAAAAAATCAGTATTGATTAATTTCGAATTTTACTATAAAAATAAAAATAATTTCGGAAAAACAGGTTTTTTTTGAAATTCTCGAATACCGTTTGAGTTAAAGAGCTAAAAATTAAAGTGAATTATTTTCATTCGACACCAAATTGACCCCCTGAGTATGAGGCAAAAAAGCCATGGGACAGAATTCGCATATTAATCCGGCTATACCCTTATCAGATAATTTTTTTTTTAATATATATACCGGTTCCACAAAGTTTGAAAAAAATCGACTAGGATTACCCGGTAAAATAACTTTATCGGGTGGAATGACCCATACATAGCTATGTATAGAAATTCCAACTAAATTAGAAAAAAAATCACTCAATTTCAGTATTTATTCATTTTTTCTTTTCTTTTTTTTTTTTTTTTTTTTTTTTTGTTCTATCATTTTAGTTATGCGGGAATCATCAGAAATTCGATTAATTCAAATTCTAATCTAGTAGAAATTCTCTATTTCGAGAAAAAACGCTAGAATCATCAACTAACCGTTCACGCTTTAGTGGGATTCCAACCCGGGACCTAACAAACGAAAGACCGACGCATTAACGACTAGGCTACGCTACCGACAGTGACTACTAAGTTTACTTGTGCTATATGAGATCGAAAGAATACATCGTTACGTTCTGGCTTTAATTATATTAAAAAAAAATTTTTAATATCTTTTGGTGATATGGAATAAATCTTCGGTCGCTTTGATGAAGAAAAATTTTTCAACAGAGCAACTACAGCAGATAAGCGATTTCCGCGAACACCGTCGTGGCCCGTAGTCTAAACTCATGACGAGGCATGAGACCCGGGCCTCGACGACGTTTGCTAGAGTAACCTGAGATGCAACCTTGGACGATTTATAGTTCTATATTTTTTTGTATTGGATCTGCGGAGACAGAAGAGGCAGTCAGCCGACGAACACCTAAGTCACTGGACCTTGGTCCGGTGACTGACTGACTCAATACTTAATTTTATTCATTAAAATTTACCTAAATGTAGTAAATGTGGTGTACCATTCATTATATAATCCTAATCAAATATTGTGAAAATTCATAATCACTAATAATCGACGACGGACACACCTGGGGTCGATAGATACCCTAATAATGTCAAACCTGAACATTTAAATTATTAATGTAAATTTATTCATATTTTTAGTTATTCTCGGGTAATACCCCAGAATGTAACATTGGTGCTGTGACCAGGATCAGTGACGTTTATAAACACTAAAAATAATTTTTTAATAATTAAATCAAACTGAAAATTTTCCAGTATGTAACATTGGTGCTGTGGCCAGGATGTCATCGGTTATAGTGAAGGTGAATTTTATCTGAACAATTTATTACTGAGAAAAATTAATTAATTGAAATTTCTAATGAAACGAAAACATTTAATAATTTTAATTTAATCAGTGATTTTAAGATAAACTTTATTGATCTGTGCTGTGCTTTTGTACTAAGAAGATCTTATATTCCGCATTACCAGTGCAGTGATAACTTTTATTTGGAATAACCACTGGACTTTGAAAAGTAAGAATATACCAACATTGATTTTGAATTTTCCCATACATGCGAGTGACAGTTTTCCGTCGGAAGGTGCACATAAATTAATAACAGTTTATAACGTTCTCTACTATTTGACACCATCCACGACGGAGTGTAGTTAGTGTCAAATAGCTGTTATGGCCCTCCGATGGTGAAAACTCTGAAATAAATAATAAACAAAACAAAAATCCCGTTTGGAGATGCTTCAAATCTCTACTGGACACACCTTTTCTCAGGCTCGGTTAGAAAACCGAATTGGGCGCCAGTTTGTACATCTCCACGAACAATAAACTCGAATAAAATGAAATTTAAAATAAAATAAAATAAATAAAATGATCAGGGAGCAGTTTCAGTTTAGGAAAAGGATTACCAAGAAAGAGATAGCAATTCATTCAACAAATAAAAGTTAAATAACTACCGGGTTGGCGACCATGTGTCTCTCAGTTATATTTTAAGTAATAAAATTAAATGTTATATAAGATGAATAACTTTACAATTGCAAAAACCGTATTTGCCAATTGTTTATAATATCTTCATAATCACAAACAATAACTACTTGTACTGAACAACACCATAAATACAAATAATATCGATTGTTACAAAAAATGGTATGCGTAATGTCGCAAATCGCAAAGGAGACAATAATAACAATAGTAAATTGTGAATAATGCTCATAATTAAATAATACTCGCAAATAATAATAATTTTTAAATACTACGCATAAACAAATAATAATTTCTTGTAAATAATGCTCGTAAGTAAATAATAATCGCAAATAATAATTATTAATTACTGAGGAAATAAATCATAGATAATTTATGTGTGGAACATTTCTTACGCAATAATAATAATGATAACGTGTAAATAATAACGAATAATAATCAAGAATAAACCATAATCAATTGAATATGTTTCGCTTATCATAACCAATACTAAGATATAATACAATAAAATCATAAGTAATTATTGAAACCCAGTCAACTAGTTGTCGCATATACCTCGGTATAATAATGAGATAACAATTAATACGTAAAAAAACAATGAAACATAAACAAATATCTATCATAATTAATACTGGATAATTAAATAATACTGGATGATTTCATTTATTGATTCACTATTCACTGGGATCAATAATTATGCATTTCATCACATGCTTATGAAAAATATTAATACTTAAATTTCGCTATCTCTCTCACATTTATGAGACGGACAAATGGCCACCAACGCGGGAAATAAACTACATGCCAATGTATATAGCCCACAGTGCTTATAGTTTACGTAATCAATTAACTCCCTTGGTTGAAATTTAATACGGTGTAACGGGGCAGCTAGAGGTTCGACTGCTCAAATCGGTCGCGTCATTTCGGGGAGCCTCTCAGTTCACACACCACCCTTATCAACGCATATTCGCTACCCGGTTCACCGAGACTCCGAAAGAGGCCCATGGGTCAGTGTGCCAAACATCCTAGACGGAAGTTCAGGTGAGGTCACGTGGATGACCCCTCCTCGGATTTTATAGCTATATAAGGGCAAGCAATCAGCGATGAGCTCAGTTAATACGCAGTTAGCATACACTTAGCATCTAGCAATCAGCTGGGAGATGTAGTGAAGGGTTGAGGACGCCTAGCGAGGTCCTTACTCTACACTCTCCAGCTCATTAAGCACACATTGCTGTCTACCTTTTGTACTAGTCAAGTCTAGTCAATTCGTTGTATTGTAAAGTCCGTTAATTAATTGCTAAGTCCGTTTATTTACTGAAAAAGTCTAGTCAGTTTATTTGTTGTAAAAGTCTAGTCAGTTAATTTCATTTTAATTCATGTAATAAAATCTGTGCCATAATATCAAGTCGTCGCCAATAGTCTTGCAAAAGGGTCAATCAAGTATCTTGCAGTCCACGTCCAGAATGTCCTACGTAATTTGAAGATCATCGATATAAGCCTACATGCAGTTAATTATAAGTTTGCCAAACGCGAAGTTATTTATATTTAGAATTTTATTAAATTTCAATCTTTTAATTTTGTTGAAAATTGTATATAAATCTCGGAATTTCATTTTGGCTTGTTGATAAAAATGATTAAGATAAATTATTTAAGTTGTTACATCTTATTACAAGAAATAGTCATTATGTATGAAATAAATTCTTCAAACCGATTATGTTACTGATGAGATCAGACCCAGGATCTCCTACTTACGCATATTAACACAATAATTCTTTTGGTTTTCCCTTATAATCTAAATGTCCATATATTCAGTAAATCACGTTTGAAAATAATCAGAACATTAATAAAATCAATAAAATAATATTATAATAAAGAGAATGACACTATAAAATAAATTCATTACACCATTCCCTCTATCCTGTAATCAGGCTGCGTACTCAGTCATACTAGGTATTTCAGAACCCAGTTGCTTATAATCGAAGCAGCCGGACAAGGAGGATTGCTCGAACTTCCTGGTACGGGGAAGCAAGGGCAGACCCTTACAACGGTAAGTGTATTTTCCTTTGTGCTTTTTACCACAATACTTGAAATGCCAAATGGTGCAAAAACAGAATCACCAACATAAAACCTGATTTGAGCTGTATAATTTAACCCGTTCCCGACGTCAAATGACCAATTGTCCCTTTCATAATTACTTATTATCTCGATTTAATAAATCAGCCAGTGATTTATTCACAAACAAATAAATTTATATATAATAAATAAATTTATTACTGCCAACTGTTGCGTCGACGCGCATGCGTCAACCAACCAAAATAATATTAAGCATATAAATAGAATGCGTAATTATTTCCCCAGAACTCTAAAAATCCAATTGTATACTTAAATTAATCAGTAAATTTTCCTAAGTTCAACACAATTTATACCTAAGAAATCAATCAAGCAGTATTAACGAAATAATTTTAACAAAATCTTACATATAAATAATATAATCATAATAATTTATTGGATGAGACGTGTGAGCAGTGTGTGCTGCTCTCTGTTGCTCGCCGACCCGATGCGATAGTGCCGCGATATTTAAATATCGTGACAACTTTTAACCGACTACTAATAGTGTTGTCGGTTAACTATCTGATTACTAAAAATCAGTAACGGTCATTACTGATTTAATATTTAAGTTAAAATATTTTATTTTTTTTTTTAAATTAAATAAAAGTGTTGCTACGGACTAAAATAACTTAGAGTTATGATTTTATTTAAACGATCATAAATTACAATTGTTGCTACGGACTATAGGCTATATTGTGATCGTGTTGCGTAATTGAACTATATTTGAATTCAAATATAGTCGCACTTCCGGCAGGTAGAGGCAGCACCTACTCATCTCGAGTAATTAATTAAAAATAATAATTCAAATCAATCCAGCAATCAATAAGCTCATTAAAAATATAATTATTTTTGTGCTTGTGGGTATTAGAACTCATAAATAAATCATCTAAAAAACTCAAGAATTCCAGTGATCAGCGACCACGTTTCTCAAGAGGTTATTAAAATGGGAGCTATCACAGGTGCAATTTATTCAATAAATAATTATATCAAGTGTTCATAAATATAAAAAACTCAAATTATAATTAATTAATTATCATTATGCTCAATAATTTAATTAAAATCAAAGTGAATTCTCGCTCGGTAGCCTCTGCAATCATGCTACTACGTGTTCAGCAAATAAATTCAATTCAGTGTAATTTGTTACGAGCTCATTTAACAATATTAAATTAAGTGATCAATAATATTACAATTCAATGAACTTCATTATTTTCGCATTGTGTACTATTAAAAAATAATCATTAAGTGTTTAATTATTAACTTTCGCTCGGTAACCTCTGAATTTATGTTACTTATTATCATGACACTTTCGTAATCTACTCAGCGTTTAAATGTATTTATATTAATTATTTAAATCAATTCAATTAATTACTCGAGCTCAATTTTATGATTTGCATTCAGTTAATTACGTATTTAGGAGTTCAGACAATTAACAGTATTAATAAATTAAATCAACGATTTAATTGTGTAACCCAGTGATATTATGTGCTGTGAGAAATAAAAATATTGTTATATTTTTTAATATGTGTATTTTTCCAATATCCCAACCACCAACCAGTTCTGGCATGTATTTATGAAATTATTATTACAACAGATCGTATTGTGAAAATTAACGCGTTATGGTGACATACAAATCTTTTTGAATAATTTACTGAAGATGATTGAAATTAACTGTTTTTTTGAAGTAGATTTGAACGTCTATGTTTAATGAAAAATTATTTTTATTTTTGCGCCTTAAATTGTTGCTACGGACATATAAATGTTGTTTAAAGACAATGTAAATAAAGTTAAGTTAAAGAAATAATTAATGAAATTTCATTATAATAATAAAATTTTGAGATAAATAATTTAATTAAACATTTCATAAGTTCATCAAGCGACAAATGTCGATTAATATTTAAAACGTCTGTCACCGATTTTGAATAATATAACTACGATATTTCTATAAAACACAAATTTTAAATACCATAAGCCGATCCTTGAGTCATATTAATATTAAGGGGTTTTGTTGAAGATAACTCATAGTTTTCAGAGTGGTCAAAATTGACCTCCTGATGATTTTGAAAGGAAATTTGAAAAATATTTTATTCTTTCAAATTTATTACGGAAATAATTAACTCTTACAAATATGTAAAATTAAACTTTATCATTTCCGTCATCGCAATAATTGTGGAAAGATAACTGATTGATGTGCTTATAAAATCGAAAACGGAGTCAAAACTAAAATTTTAATTGAAACTTAAAACGTTAGCATTCAATTTTTTTATTATTAATTATAGTCAAGATTAATAACCGATTTGTTTAGTTAATATTAAGGACATGTCACTGGTATAAAAGAGTAGATTTAAATTCACGCGCGTTAACCCGGAGTTGCCGAAACTTATAATGTCCGGAACTCATTTTGAAAATTCGATCTTTTCAAAATAAGTCGATCAATGTCTCGCGTTAAGGCTGCTCTTACAGCCAGTTGAAAATATAGATAAATTCACGCGCGTTGACCTGCGAATTTCCTAGACATGTAATGTCCGGAACTCATTTTGAAAATTCGGTCTTTTCGAGATAAGTCGAACACCGAATAGCGTTATATAACCGGGTTGACGAGCAGATAGTTCTCGCAGTGGCGGAAGGCAAAGTAATGTCCTGCGTCAAGGCTGCTCTTGCGGCCACTTGAAAATATAAAGCTAAGCTATTCAACAGTCGGTAGGTTTTCAATGTTACAATCGTTTTAATGATCCGTCTCGATTTAATTTTCACCATTAAGAGTATTTTAAAGTGATAAAACTCTATAAAAAGAAATGGCTATGGTAAATATATTCTTCGATAATATATTTTAAATGTAAGTAGAGTTCTAATTTGGCACTCGTAGGAGAAAGTTGTGTCAAAACGACTCAACGAGTATTTTCCCACAGTGTTAGTGTTTAATACGCTTAGTGCGACCTTTTAGGTCTCTTCCTATTAACTGTTTAGCATTTAATGTGTGATATCAGCAAGTCAAACTATTCAGTGTCCACTCGGATAGTTTCCCTGGTCCTCAGGGAATCTTCCTGAGATAAAACCATGAATAAAATGTCAGATTCCAACAGAAGTTTTGCATCAGCTGCGAATACAGTAATGTTTCCGTCAAAAGAAGGAACTAAGGAATTAGCTGGTGAGCTCCTTGAGAAACATAAACAGATATTGATAAATGGCCAATTCCTTCCCATTAGGCCCTTGTTTACCCGTAATAAGCGGATTATCATTTCTAACATACAACTATTTATATCTCACTTTGAACTCGAACGCATACTTCTGGCAGATTATAACATTAAGCCGGTGTCAAATATTACATTCCTACGAGCAGGTATTGATAAACAAGCATACTCGCATTGTCTTAGTTTTCGTAGACAGATGTTTGTAACTCCAGAAGATGCCGATTCATTACCTGATTCAATACAAATAAATTACAAAGGTATCACAAATTGGGTAAACCTATCCGGCGACAGTATGAAATGTTTCCTATGCAAGGAAGCTGGTCATCAGGATCAAAATTGTCCAAAGACCGACATCAATTCAAAAGAAGATAAAACCCAAACACACATCCCACAGACATCATCGTCACTCCAAATAAACAAACCACATTCAGCCACGGAATCAACTAAACCTACAACACTGACAACTAATGATATCTCCAAAATAACTACAAATTAACTTATCTACAATTCGCTAACTTCTTAGAGAAAGCAATGAAGAGTACAAATACCCTAGAAACTACGAAAGAATTCACAAATGATCCTTCAGTAATCACAGCATTGTTACGTCAACTTTATTCGATAGTCGAAGATCAAGGACTAAAAAACCGTTTCACTAGGCTAATTAAAAGATTCGGTGATATCATTAATACCGATGATGAGTCATCCCTTGCAGCGGATATTAGTACTGAACACTAAATTTCTCTAAATATGATATAATTAATTATGGAATCTCATCCATCACCATCAAGTAAATCCTACAATCTATTACAGTGGAATCTAAATGGTTTTCATACGAGAAATGAGAATTTAAAATTATTATTAAACCGTTATCAATCAGAAGTAGTATGCCTCCAGGAAACGCACCTAAAAAGTAATAATACAATCAAAACGTTCAAAGGATTTAATATTTTTACAAAAAACCGAGTTGATTGTCTCCACGCTAATGGTGGAGTAGCTGTACTTATTAAAATACATATCCAAAGCATGGAGATCTCGCTATGCACTACACTAGAAGCTATTGCAATTAACACCGGACCCCCACTACATACCACTATCTGTAACATATACATCCCCAATAGACAGTCGTTTGACATAAAAATGCTAAATGAATTACTCGAACAATTACTTAAACCTTTTATTCTAGTAAAACATTCTCCAATCACTCCAGCAACAAAAATTACTCAAGTGAATTTTCGAAACATAAAAATGAAACAGAAGGCAATATAAATCTAACAGAATTAATCAACACAAACATAATAGATAACACAAGCACTATCTTTCAAATAAATTCCCCATTTAGTATATATGAACTCAAGACCTCAGTAGAAGCTAGCAAAAGCACAAGCCTTGGTCCGAATAACTTACCTGCCATATTAATAAAAAAATTGCCTCACTCTAGCCTCGTTTACTTGCTGCGCCTTTACAACCGAATATGGCTATCGCACCAGTTCCCATCAGTATGGAAAAAAGCCATAGTCATGCCATTAGCCAAACCAAACAAAGACCATACATTAGCAGAAAACTTCAGGCCTATATCCTTAACCTGAAATTTATGCGATATTAGAAAAAATGGTAAATAAAAGGCTAAAATGGTACCTGGAAAGCATAAATTGGATATCACCCCATCAGTTTGGTTTCAGAGAGCTCAGATCAACAACTGATCATGTAAACCTTTTACAATCAGACATATGTGAGGCATTTGCAGAGGATCAGCAATGCATAGTTGTCTCACTTGACTTGAAAAAAGCATTTGACATGGCATGGACACATAGAATTATATGTATACTATGGAGACTGGGGCTCAGTGGGCACACTCTATTCTTTGTGTTTAACTTCTTAACTGGTCGCTCAATTCAGGTACGTGTTCATGGAGTGCTATCAGCAGCTGAATTAACAGAAGATGGTCTTCCTCAAGCAGCAATCTTAAGTGTCACGCTATTCCTTATAGCGATAAATGAGCTACTCACTATTCTACCAAAGCCTATTAGAGTAAGGGCTTTCGCAGATGATATAACGTTAACATGCTCTGGAAAAATAGGTACAATAGCAAAAATTATTCAAGATGGACTGAACAAGTTAAATGGATCACTGTAAAAAAGTAGGCTTCAAAATCTCTGCATCTAAAAGCGAATATATGATCTGCTCTAAAAAGCCCATGGATGCAACCACTAAACTGTTTCTCGATAATATCGAAATTATAAGAAAAAATTAAATAAAAATATTAGGACTTATCTTTGATGCTACACTCTCATGGAAAACACACATAAATATTCGTATTTGTCAATGCAAACGTAGAATAAATGCGTTGAAAGCCCTATAGTCAAAGAATTGGGGAGCCAATAAAGATATATTAATAATTACCTACGAAGCAATCATCAGATCGAAGTTAGAGTTTGGTGCTTCGGTCTACAGCTCTGCTTGCAAGTCTACATTAGCCCTGCTCGATCAAATACAGAATACATCACTCAGACTAGCTATCGGAGCTTTTCGAACGAGCCCCACATCAAGTGTACTTGCTGAAGCACATGTACTCCCACTCGATCTAAAAAGAATGGAACTATCCCTCAAATATACAGCATCAAGCATCTGTTTCGGTAGAAATCCCTTACAACAACACTTAGAATTCACAGAAATGGACAGTAAATACCAATGGCACCAACGTTTACCCAAACCACTAGCACAGAGTAAACATCATGAAACAGGATGCGTTGTTAAAAAATATCATAGTTTTTCCTAGACAAATACATCCGGTATCTCCATGAGAGGACCTAAATTTTTCTATAGACCTTTACATGTTAGAAGAAACTGATGGTAAGAACAATACCCCAACTATTGTCTATAAAAATCTATTTTGTGAATTACTAGATAAGTATAAGTGCTGCAACCATATATACACTGATGGGTCTACGCTGAAAGGAAATAAAGGCTGTGCAGTTATTTGGAATGACCGTGAACTGCTATTCAAGCTTCTTGATGCTTTTACGATCTTCTCCAATGAAGTTTTCGCCTTAAATAAAGCCATTGATACAATAATTGAAAACAAACTAGCTAAAAGTGTGATCTTCACTGACTCCAAGTCAACATTAGAAGCATTAAAAGATAGATTGAACAAAAATACTAGATTCCATAATCTATTACGTAAAATCCAGATGATAGCAAATCAAGGCAATGACATAGTACTAGGTTGGATCCCCTCTCACCAGGGCCTTGCAGGAAACGAAAGAGCCGATAAAGCAGCGAAAAAAGCAACATCAGAAGGTTCTGACCATTCAACCGAACCTATTACAATTGATGAATTTAAGATCCTCATAACTCAGTACATGTGGAGCATGTGCGACAGTAGATGGAAACAAAAAACCTCTGTTCTACATTGTGTGAGGCAAGATGTATAAGAAACAACACCCAAAGTATGGAATTGAAAATTGCAGTGCATCCTCACAAGACGCAGAATCGGCCACTCATCTTTAACCCATTCTCACGTACTGAATGAATCAGCGCCAAATAATTGTACGTGTGGAAAGCTCTTATCGATTAAACACATACTTATGGAATGTAAGGACACAGAATCGAAAAGGAAAAACTTGCCAAAGGACATCAAGAACTGCCTGAGTAATTCCACTCATATATCAACAGTATTTAACTTTCTAAAAAAACTGAAATTATTCGACAGTATATAATTATGTAAACTTTATTATTGCTAATTATGTAAACTTTATTATTATTAATTATGTAAACCTTTGTCACGTAACGATTCAAGATGATTTAATTTAAATTAGTCGTAAGTTAAATGTTTGAATTATATGTTTAAATTTGAATCGTTGCGCGGGCATTCCGCCATTTCACCGATGGAGACAGCAGTCCTTTCACAGTGCTAGCGCATACGCACAGCGTGTGAGTGAGCACATGTATGCAATTCTTTTATTTTATAATTTAAAAATATAAACAATTGATTTTTAGTAGTTTTAAGTGTTTGTTGATAATTTTCAAATATCGGGGATGCATAATCCAGCGTAACATTATGCCCCACATATTGTTTAATTATGATTTTTACTAAACTTATCATCCGATTAGGGTTGACATTTAATGTTTGGAAAAAATATTGACCGCCGGGTAGAGGAAAATCAATACCTAGGCTATATTCCCGACATCAATTCTATGATTTTAAGTGATTATTATTCGAAGTACTAGATGAGATAAAAATATGCATAGGATAAATAAATAGTTCATGCATTCAAATGATTATATATGTATCATTCAGGTGTCGCAAAATTATCTTTATAATTTATATTTTTAATTTAAAACTAGGTCCAGGGCTAGGAAGAAAAACTATCCTAATAGTAAATAAGGGCGACGATTGCGCCACGTGGGCGACGATCAACAGGTGAAGGATAGAGTAATTAACTCAGAAAAGATACGGACTAGTAATGGGTACGGACGCTGTCCTAGTAAAAAGAAAAGAACATTTGTTAATAAGTTTGTGGACTGTTAGTAATTAAAGCTATTGTTGTAGTCATGATTCACCGGGTGAATTAATTTATAGTGGTTGACTTTATCTTGCTGAGTTGGAGATTTACGAGTAAGTCAATTGCGAACTGCATGATACATTGTAAATTAGTATTGTTAATTATCATTGGATATTTCTTTTTTTATATAGTTGAAAATATCCAGATATATATATATATATATATATATATATATATATATATAAATATATATATATATATATATAAATACATGTGCAACATTGTTAAACGTTGCCGGTAGATATAGATATATCTATATATATATATATATATATATATATATATGCAGAGTTGTTAAACGTTGCCGGTAGATATAGATATATATATATATCTATAGTGAGCCTACAATACTTGAGCAAATTCACCAAGTACTGACATCATTACTTGGGTGGAAAAATTCCCAAAGTATTCAAATTATTGTTTACTCAGAATATCTATAGGGTATTATTTATTATTATTTATCTTTATTTCTTTTATTTAAAATGACTAAGCTATTTTATTTTTGTTTAAGTTTATTTATGTACCCCAGCGGTCAATAATATTATTGAATTTTTATTATAAATTATTTAAAAGAGAAAAATTTATTATTTTGAGTATGAGTGAGGAAAAATTCCGTATCTTTCTCTCTCTCATAAGTGTTGAGAGATAAATTAAAAATAAAATAGAGATATTGTTATTATTTATGATTTGGAAAATTTCAACTGGAATAATTAATTCTTTTATTTAATATTATAATTAATAGTATCAATTAAATTAAATAATATTAGTTTTTATTAAATTGAGTATAAATAATTTTTTTTAGTCATATTATTATTTCTTGTGTTGAGTATGAATACTGTGTTTTGATACTGCGATTATTGTCTGCTAAATTAACCTTCAGTGGTAGAAATACAACGATTGTAAAGTGTATTTTTGGCAATATAGCCAAGTATTATTGTTAATGATTTAACAAACCTAATTTTGTGAAAAATTATTATTCTACTATTGTTTAAATTATTAAAACTCGGAAACCAACAGCTGTCGGGGAAATTTAATATTGATTATCCTTTGGATCTTTTCCTACTGTTTCATCTTATTTTTCCTAATCTTATTTATTATTTGTACGTAATTATCTACTAGTTATTTACAATTTTCCATTATTTATTTAATTTCTATTGTGTCTCTCGAGTGTTTGTCCGCTTCGCCACAAGTCGCTTGCTCGGATTTTCTCTCGTGAATTCCCCCTGAATAATTTTTGTCCGTTTTGAATAAATGGTCTGGCGCCAGCGTGCACTAACCCAGCCTGAGAAGCTGGTTCAGGCACACTAATTATTTATTATTTATAATTTAACAATTATTTAAATTTATTATTTTATTATAATTTGATCTCAGTATTAATTATCAGTTAATATTATTTTTCTTATAATTTATTTATCATGTGGGTAGCAACATACGATATCGGACTGTTCCGCGTCTCCGTCGAAGAATTTTAGCACGGTATACGTTATACCTTATTGTTATTAATTATGTAAACTCCATTATTCAAATGTAAATACTTTCTGAGGTCGCTAATAACTATGTAGTTGTTGAGACCATAAATAAATTAAAAAAAAAAAAAAAATTAAGTAAAACCAATAATTTAAGATTATTGGTAAATTAAAAAAGATTTTACCAGCACAATTAACGCTTAACTAGTAATTAGTAATTTCGCTTGCATAGACTCTGGGCTATACATGCTGAGATGTATATTTATGTGTTTAAAAAAAAAATGAATGCGAAATACGAATAAAAAAATCGGTCTGTCAGTTGACCCTGCGGGCCAGCCCAAAACTTCCCGCTGTTTTCGAGCTCTTTGAGCTCGAAAAAATCGTAATACATAAATTTTCCAGCTCTTTAAGCTTGGAAATTCTTTTGGATATCTTTGTTTTCGTAAAAAAAAAAACGTTTTTTACTACTTTTTTTGCAACGATATCTTTCGAATGAATCAATCGACTGAGACGGTTAAGGTGGCAATCGACGCGTTTTATTAAATCCAACAGCTGATCAGATTTTGTCATTGATTTTTCTAGTCGTTTTTGAGAAATTTCAAAAATACTAAAAAAAAAATTTTTTTTCAATTCTTTCGACAACAGTTTCTCTTGATCGAATGAACTTATTTTGATGGTTGAGGCAGCATTCGACGCAGCTTATGAAGCTTCAGAGCCCAGTTAATTTCGGAATCAATCCATTGAGCATATTACAAGTTGTTGGAAAGAAACATTTTTGAAAAAATTTTATTTTCGAAACATCTCTGAACGAGCCCTACCCGTCAAGCTCAATTTTTTTTAGATTTTAGATATTAATAAGCCGCGCCGAATGACATCTTGACGATCATGATCGGTTCATCCGTTCAAAAGTTACAGATATTTACATACATACATACATACATACTGTAATGACTGGTATCTTTGATTAAAATTACTTATGCACTACAATAATAACACACTTATATTAGAAATGATAACACTACAATTAACAGCAGTAAAAGAAAGGCAAACAAAGATATAGTTTATTGATATACAGATGTATGCTGTTATGCTGTAAATATATGACTGACTGACTCTAGTCGCGCTTCTATAAAACAAGAGAAAAAGGCATTTTAAAACATCAGTTTCGCATTCGTTACACTACCCCCTTCTTAATAAATTACCGTCCCGATCGAAATTGTGTTGGAAGAATCGAACTTAATTAAAATTAAAATCATTTACAATTTTGGTTCGATTTCGCTATGGTCCTAACACACCCTATTATCACCCTAAAGGGAAAAACACCATAGCTTAAAAACAACCCTATAGGCTAATGCAAAGATAATTAAAAAATAAAAAAAATAGTATATAATTTAATTGAGCTAAGAATAGATAAAAAAAATAAAATATTCTGCTAAGAAGTTAATCGATAAGCGTGACTCTATTTTCCTAATCAACGAATCAAAATAATTAAAATTAAAAATGTAACCCTCCTCTTGATTAATGGATCTGTAATTGGAATGGGAACAGGTACGGGATGGGAACAGGAACTCCTTCCTCTCCTTATTGAAAGACTAGGAATGGACTCCTTCTCTCCTTCCTCAATGAAATTGAAAATATTATCTGCACATAATAAAGACAACAAAACGATTATCTTCAACATTTTATTGAACTTTATACTTAAACGTATTTCATCGTTACATCTTATTATTTGTCAGTTGTTAATTTATAAACTTTCATTATGATCAATTCAATAATTTTCGATCTTACAGGCTCAATGTTTTACTGCTCGATTCATTCAGCTCATATGCTGATTTGTTATCTCTAGCTAACATATCAATGATTACTGAATAATACACGTTGCAACGAATTTCAATTTTTTCCCCTAAAAGTTTCTTGGGAATTCTCCTGGGTATCCACCTATCTTCCAGAAGTCGTGCACTACTTAAGAAAAATGCTGACTATGTCAACTCCAAATGGATCCCAAAGCTCCGGCGAACATACTGTTGACCAATGATAAGTCCTAAAAATTTAAACTTTTGATTTGAGCTGAGCTCACTTAAACCAAAAGAAATATCCAGTCTCTCATCAAAGGCCCAGGGATCCCGGGAACCCCTTGCAACGACCAATCGTTCAGGACCCTCAGACAGATTTCCCTCAGCTAATAATCGAACCTAGAACATTCCCAGTCCTAATAGAATCCCGGGAATCCCTCGAACAACGTTACTACTGAGATCGTTCAGAGCCTTCTGCCAGACTTCTTTCAGAATCTCGGGAACTCTTCAGCAACGTCTACAGTGTGGTTATTCAGGGTCCACTGCCAGACTTCTTTCAAGGACTATACCAGTCTTTAGTAAGTCGTCCAGACAAATCTTTCAATTCTATCAGTTTGAAAGAGATATATCCTAGTCTTACCAATTGACTATAGAATCCCGGGAACCCTTTACTACGTCTACGCTGAGATCGTTCAGGGCCTCAGTCGGACTTCTCTTTTATTTTTCTTATTGATCACAATATGGTGCAAGACGATTTACATGCACGATTTTATATTTTTCATTTGGTATTTTCCTAATTCTGTAAACTATGTTATTTGATTTATTTTCAATTTCATAAGGACCTTCCCAATCGCATTGAAGCAAACAAAATTATTAATTATTTCCGTTAATATTGACATTTCTTTTTTTTTTTTTAATTTAAATCATAATAGTAATCTGAGTAGTTTTACAAAATTCCTTATTTATGCGTCTAAATTTATATTCATTGACTCAATAAAATACTTGAGGTATTACACAGCCCCGACAGGACAATAAAACAATATTTTCAAATTGACTATCTATACAAAAATTATTTTTCTTTTTTTTTTATCTATCGTTCTTCAACATAAAATCATTAAATATACCCGGTTTATTAATCACGTTAATCGATTACAAAACAAAAGAGCGGTTGGATATCACGATATTTTTAGTTAATTTGTGCCTGATAAAATGACGTTTCTTTTATTTTTGATTTTACTTAACTACTATTATATAACGTTCGCTTCTATTTCACACGCTCCACGGCAGAGTGTGGTTGGTGTTCAATAGCCGTTATGGCCCTCCGATGGCAGAAAACTGAAAATAAAAACAATACCAAAACAAAAGTCCCACTTGGAGATATTCCAAATCTCCCTGGACACGCAGAAAATAAAACGAAAAATGAAAATCAAAATAAATTAAAATGCAGGAGAGCAGTTTCAGATTTTAGAAAGAGGAAAGCAAAAAAAAGATAGCAGTAATTCAAATAAATAAAATCTAAATAACTACCGGGTTGATGACCATTTGCTTTCAAATATATTTTAAATGATAAATTAAATAATCAGTTGTATCGCATAGCAAAATAAACAACATCACTGATAAAAATAATAATAACTCACTTACAAAAATAATACAGTATGCGTATACAAATTAAAAAAATAAAAATAATGAATAAACAATAAATATATTACACGCAAAATAATTTACTGCATGTATCACTTGCACATGATATTCAAACAATATAAATATTGGTAAATAACAATAATCGCAAAATAATAATTTAATAGTTGTAAAATTATCGAATCACTCGCACGTGATATTTCAAAATGACAATAATATAATCCCAAGAGAATCTTTGAATACTTCCAGTAAATAGTTTTCGTTAAATTTCCACTGGTAAGAATTACGCCGTAATTACAAAATAATAATCGCAAGTAATAAATTCAATAATACTAATTAAAAATAATAATAATTACAAAATAATAATTCAAATAAAATTGGTAATTATTAAACCAGCGCTGTATTCTAAATTCGCGAGTTGCGCAGAATTCCTGCCTCAACAACTCCGCTTGATATTATTTAACTCTTAATTATTGGGAAATATAATAACTGGAAAAAAAAATCACTGAGTATCGAGTAAATTATTCACTCATGTGATAATTTCTATAAAAATGATTCAAAAGTTCATGAACAAATATTGAAATCCCGTGATACGGTGGTTACATATAATTAATTAAAATCTTAAAATAATTTAAAATTATCATAAGTAATACTGGCCAATAATCAAATATTATCCCAATTAATATTTGGTATTACTACAGTAATAATAAATACTGTAACCCATTAATTCAATATCCACTGGGTTCAATAGTTGCGCATCTCATCATATACTTCTGACTTTTATTAACACTCGAGATGTGTTATCTCTCCTACTCTCATGAGATAACAAATGGTCACCAACGCGGGAAAGCAAAATTACACGCCACGGAAGTAGTCAAAGGTACTTACAGTTCTTTGTTGCGAATTATAAAGTTCAAACAAAACAACAACTCCTCCGGTTGAATAAACAATACCGTACAACGTTATTTGTTACGGCTTTATCAAATAATTAGCCAAAAATGCGAAAATGTGTACAATTATCACCGTAACACTACCAAATTGCGTCTTAATTACTTTATTAGCAACAGGCACACACCCTGCTTTCACAACAGATTATCCACGTCTACCCATGGCAGCACGTGAATCTCACGCCGGCACCTTGGTCGGCGCCATTTTTATATATGTATCTCATGTCAACCAATGGAGAGTTCAATCTCTGTCGCATGTTAATTTTGACTAGTACCAGTGACAAATTACATGACGTCAACTGTGTAACTTCGCCAATTCCCGACGTCAAATGGCCAATTTTCCATGCCATAATTAATTGTTAAAATTATTTAAGAATAAATCAATCAATGATTTATTCATCAAGCTAGTAAATTTGTTTATAATCAATAAATTTACTGCTGACAACTGTTGCTTCGTCGCGCATGCGTCGATCAACCAAAATAATAACAATAATAACAAGTATATAATTAAATAAATGCACGATTATTTTCCCTAGTGCTGTAAAATACAATTATACGCTTATTTTAATGTGTAAATTTTTCTGATTACTACACAATTCATACCTAAGAGAACAATTAAATAATAGTAATGCAATGATTAAACAAAAATCATACATATAAATAAAATAATCATAATAATATATGTAAAGAGACGTGTAAGCAGCGTGTGCTGCCATCTGTTGCTCACCGACCTGATGCGAGAATGCCGCTATATTTAAATATCGTGACAATTATTATTAAATAATGAAACATCACCAAATAATCCTTTCCGAATTTTAAGTTGTCCATAAGTTCACCTCCAACTCCTCAATTGATGTCAAGTAAATATTCTTCCGGCTTCACTGTTTTTTTTTTTTTTTTTTTTTTAATAATAACATTATCCGACGTTTGATGTTTCGATCACTAGTATTTTACATTTTTATCACACACGTAATTATGCATGCTCGCGCTTCAACATAAATTAATAAAAATGTTTTCATAACACTAATTTATTAATCACGAACTTTTTTTTTTTTTATATATGTAGTATATCAAACAAGTAAATTCAAATAAGCACTTTGACACTGATTAAGAAAAATATTTTCACAAAACTTATTTAATTAATCACTGAATTCATTTTAATTATTACACGCACTTAAAATCTATGTGATAAAACATATTCACAAAACTAAATTAATTCATCACCGTATTCAGTTATATTACTACGTAAACTTCAACACAATAACACATATCTACGGAACTATTTTCTTTTTTTTAATTAATCTCCGAATCTACTTATATTACTATACACACTTTAATAATAACAAAACTTATTTAATTCATCACTAAATTTAAATAAATTCACACACGCACTTAAGCACAAATTAATAAAAATTTTTTTCACCAAACTCGTTTAATTGATCACTGACTTCATTTTTTAATTTCATTATTATACGCGTCTTTAGTAACATCAAAAGAATTACGATCGGTTTTTCTTAATCTTTGCCTTTCCAGTCGCGTCGCGATATTTTGACAGTTAAAATTTTTTTTTTTATATTTGTGAATTCACACGACACACGAAGGTTACGCGCACTTATCCCACTTCTGACACCAAATTGTAGTACTTCAACTTATAATTAATATTTCTTATACACTTCAATGATAACACACTTATTATAGAAATAATAACACCACAATTAACAACAGTAAAAGAAAGGCAAAGAGAGATACAGTTTATTGATATACAGATGTATGCTGTTATGCTGTCAATATATGACTAACTGACTTAGTCGCGCATCTATAAAAACAAGAGAAAATGGCATTTGTTTTCTGATTATTCAAATATTTTAAAACATCAGTTTCACATTCGTTACAATACATACACTCAGACATCATCTTAAAATCAGTAGAATAGCTTTCTAGAACCTGAAAACGTCAAAATATCTTAGAAAATCGATTTTCGAAAATCGAACTAAAACCAATAACCTCCCGAATTTTTGAAAATTTGCAATTTTCTTAGCGGGAAGTTGAAAATATTTGAATATAAAGATCATTTGCGATAGGTAAAATAATAATAATTGGAGAAAATCTGTGACGGACGGACTGACGCTCATCTGTCTATTACTAATTAACAAATAATAAATAGATATATCTTAGTTCAGAAGGTAATACATATTTTATTGTACTTTCATCAAGCGCTATACAGCTGCACATAAATATCGCATTGCGTTATTTGTATTAGGTCTTTTATAATACAACGTGACGAGCAGACGTTTTGTGTGGTCAGCAGTTTTGACTGTGGAAAAAAAAAGAGTTCCATTGTAGACGGCGAAGGGATATTTTCTTATGCAGCAAGAAACGAGTTCTCATGGGCAACGGCGGAGTGATATTTTTGAGGCAGAATATGCAATTGCAGAAAAGAGTTAGTTACCATAGTAAAGCTGATTCGAATAGTCGTCTGCTCGCGCATAAACATTGTATCTCCGTTATTTTACCGCTATAATTACAGATCCCTATAAAAATTCGTATGATTTATGCTATCTTAGATTTGTAAAAGACTCTCAGGGCCTTTTCTGGGTACTTCCATGTTTGGGGACGCCCAATAAACAAATATCCACATAACTCACGTATAGTCATTCCTTCACTGAGCGACCCACACCCTGTATAACATCCTATTAAATTTCTAGAGACGCTGTGCTAGGCACGGTAAATTCGGTTACGCAGCAAGAACATTGAGATGTAAGCTCACATGTAACAGAAATTTTGGCGCCCAACGTGGTTTTCGCCCAGCGAAGTGAGGTGAGTGAAATATGTGAAATGGTAATATGGAAAAATAAGTGAATTTGTAACAGGGTAATTTTAATAAACATGAATAATTAAATTAATTTGAATTTGAATTTCGTTCCCGCCAATGACCGGCCGATGACCTCGTAAGTTACGAGTAGTATTGCGACCAGTCACCGGGCGTCGCATGAATCACTAAGGCCCGTCCGTTCGTCATTTCCTTAGTCTAAGGTAGTGGGAATAGGTTTCCGGAATAGTGAACGGGAGTGAAATGATATAATGGACTGCGGAACGAGAAAGAAGCAGAAAGAGAGTTGTCCAGTCGGCGAGAACACCGGACGCAAATTTAACATCATTAAGGTAAATATATATGTCCGTTCACGCTTCACGTGGAACGAGGCGATTGATTAATTAATATTTAACTTGTTAATAAATTATTAGGCCTTTAGGCTGGTAATTACAATAAATGATAATTAATTAACATACTAATGCGTACTGTTCATTGACAGGTTATCAATTGCTAAATTTCATTGTAAGCGAAAGAGAGTACGGATGAAATTTCGAGCGACGAAGCTAAGGAAAACCTAGAGAAGCAGAATAGCCCGGACATCGGCTGGAATCTTGAAATTGTTGGAGTTTTCCTCAAGGTAAAATTTATAATTAATTAAGGCCTCTAAATTAATTATTAGAGGGCCGAATTAATTATAAATAAAGTGCTTAATATCTTTCTGCTAGTTTCGTGAAATTAGATCGGTAGCTCAAGGCCCGTCGGCCGGTTCAACCACGCGTCTCGAAATTTCCGTAAAATCTTTCCGTATACTCGCCGTTCTGTCGTAACTCTAAATTTATTCTATTCGAGGCCTCTCGGCTGGAATAAAATAAATTTTTCCGCGTAAATTATTTGATAATTAAATTCAATTAAATTCAATAACTTAATAAAAGTATTCAGGCCTGTCGGCCGCTCTAGACAATAATTGTCCGCAAGTAAGATCGTAAAATAAGGCCTTGCGACGCCAACTCACCGGCCGAATGTTCTAGTCAATTTTAACCGTAATTCTAGTCGTAAAATCTAGTCATAAAATATTTATAAAATAATGTTAAAATAATTCTAATTAAAATTAAAAAATCAAAAGTAAGACGCTAGAAAAATTACGGTAAAATTGTGTCAAGTAAAAGTTAAGAACGGATTATTTTGTCAGTGAATTAAGTTGAGTGTTAAAATACATAATGAAAATAATTATCAAAAATTTTGAGTAAATTAATTATATATAAATTTTGGAATTAGATATTAATGGGAAAATTATCAGTGGAAAATTAATTAATTAATAATTAAAATAAAACCAAAATTAATTAATTAATAAATATAATTGAATTAAATAAGACAGTGAAAATTAATAAATGAATTAAATAAATCAGGGAAAATAAATAAGAATTAAATAGTTGTGAAATTTTTATACTGAGAATTTTTATTGGTGAAATTTTTATGTCGAGTTTAGAAATTGAGTAAAAGAAAATGAAGTCAGGAATTAAATAAAGTAAAGTAGAGTCAATAATTTTAAGTAAAGAAAAACTGTGTCTGTGATTTAGGTCCGGTGGACATGATAAGGTTATTTTAAATAATTATATATCCAGGGGATGTTTTTAAATTGAAGTTAAGGCTTACCGTCCAGGGGACGAGATAATTTAAGTGGGTGTGTGGGTGTAGTAACCGTCCAGGGGACGAGGAAAATTTAGTTTGTCATAAGTAACCGTCCAGGGGACGAGGAATTTTGTTTGCCATAAGTAACCGTCCAGGGGACGAGGACTTTAGTTTGCCATAAGTAACCGTCCAGGGGACGAGGAATTTAGTTTGTCATAAGGAATTTAGTTTGTCATAAGGAATTTAGTTTGTCATAAGGAATCATAGTTTGTCATAAGGAATCATAGTTTGTCATAAGTAAATTAGTTGTCATAAGGAAATAATTATTGTCAAAAAGTTAAGAAAATAACGCAAAGTGCTTAAATCAAATAAAAATTGAATTAACATTATTTCAGCCTACTCTACGATTCCTCTTTTCACTCACAAAATATAACGAACGACCCTGAGTAACAAATTAATTTAAATTAATTAAAATAAAATCCTCCAACATCCGGTTCTGGAAGGCCGAGTCCATCTTCCAGTGGCGCCCTAATATTCGACTATAATACTAGGTGCGACCAGACTTGGCAAGATTAGTCTCTCTGTCATAAATTGAACTGTGAAATATTGAATAAAAGTGAATTCAATTGTGACATATTGAAGAAAAAAAGTATTGAATTGAGAAATATAGTAGGATTATTGGATTATACTGCGAAATATTAATGAATTATGGATAAATATGGAATTGATATGGAAATATGGAAAAATAAGTGAATTGAATTGTGAAATATTGAAGAAAAAGAGAATTGAATTGAGAAATATAGTAGAATTATTGGATTATACTGTGGAATTTCGAAGAATTATGGATTAATATTAAATTAAAATGCAAGTATCGAAAAATAAGTAAATTGAACTGTGAAATATTGAAGAAAAAGAGAATTGAATTGGGAAATATCGAAGAATCATCGGATTTTACGGTGAAACATTAATGAATTATGGATAAATATTGAATTGAAGTGAAAATATGGAAAAATAGGTAAATTGAACTGTGAGATATTGAAAAAGAAAGTGAATTCGATTGTGAATTACTAAAGAAATATGGAAGATTATTGAATTGGATTGTAAATTACTGAGAAATATTGAAGATTATTGATTTGTGTTGTGAATTACTGAAAAAATATAGAAGATTATTAAATTGGATTGTGAATTACTGAGGAAATATTGAAGATTACTTAATTATGTTGCGAATTACTGAAGAAATATTGAAGATTATTGAGTTGAATTGTGAATTTCTGAATGTTGCGTAATTGAAACTATATTTGAATTTAAATATAGTTTCACTTCCGGCAAAAAAGGCAGCACCTACTGGGGCCTCGTCTACAAATTTCAACTTGATCATGCGCATATCGGCGCATGCGCATCTACTTTTTCCTGCCTCGTGTTGAGATGACAGCCGCCATTATCTTTCGCTACATACATTCAACTGATAACACGTGTTATTTTAAATCGATTTTTTTTGTGCTCATCTTCCAGTAATTAATTGAAATAATAATTGCAATAAATCCAGCATTCATCAAGCTCATAATAAATATAATTATTTTTATAATTTGTGCATCAGAACCCAAAAACTAAAATTATTATTCAAGTGATCAACGACCACGTTCCTGAAGAGGTTATTCCGATGGAAATCATTACTGTTGCTTATGTATTAAATAAATGATTATATCAAGTGTTCATAAATATGAGAGACTCTATATAATAATTACTTAATTAACAACATGCTCAATATTTTAATAACTTTTAAAGTAAATTTTCGCTCAGTAGCCTCTGCAATCATGCTACCACGAGTTCATAAAATAAATTCAATTCAGTGCAATTTATTATAAACTCATTCAAATCAATTAAATTGAGTGATCATAATTATTATAAACTCAATGACCTAATTTATTCATGCATTGGTGCTATTTAAAATAGTAATTCAAGTGTTCAATAATAAACTTCGCTCGGTAACCTCTGATTTCATCTTACTTTTTATCATAACATTTTTTCGATCAAATCAGTGTTCAAATATATTCAAATTAATGATTTCAATCATTTACTCGAGCTCAATCTTACAATTTGCATTCAATTATTCACGTATTCGTGAGCTCAGACAATTAACAGTATTAATAAATTAAATCAACGATTTAATTTTCAAACCCAGTGATATTATGTGCTGTGACAAATAAAAATATTGTTATATTTTTCAATATGCGTAATTTTCCAACATCCCAACCACCAACCAGTCTGGCATGTATTTATTTAATTATTATTACAACACCAAAGAAATGTTGAAGATTATTGAATTGAATTGGGAATTACTGAGACGTATTAAAGGATATTGAGTTGAATTATGAATTATTGAGAAAATATTGAAGAATTATTGAATCGGATTGTGGATAATTGAAGACTTATAAAGAATTATTGAAGCGAATATGAAATATTGACGATTTATAAAGAATTATTTAAATGAGTGCCAAACATTAAAGATTACTGGAAAATTGTCGAATGAAATTGTGAAATCCTGCAAATTGGTAAAGATTATCGAATCCGGTTTAAGTGTGAAAATTATACATCAAGGTCGCCAGGCTAGTGATAAGTGAGAATCAATAGATAACTGAGTGAAATAAAAAAAAAAGAGAAATAAAAAATGGAATAAGTGATAAAAGTAAAGTTAACGAATAAAAAAAAGGGGAAGAGGAAGGAAATAGTGATCTGTAGTGTCGCTGAGAGAAGAAGCCATTGCAAAGAATCGGATACGACAGCAGTCTGTGAGGAAATCTTGGTCAACAGACAGGAATGCTGATAGCAGTAGCATGATTCATCGTGGTATCTATGTGAGTAGTAAGAATTGTCTCTGAAGGTGAAATATTAACTTAAACTTAATTACACTAAATATTTAATTGTGCTGGATCAAGGTGCTGATAGAAATAATAAATCACTTAGTTGGTGTATTGCCCATGTTTAATAAAATTATAACACGGATAATAGTATAGAGTACATGATTGAGCACGAGAACAATTAACAGAGCACAGTTATGAGTTTATTTTGATTGAAATAGAGTTCTTGTAGAATAGTTGAGCATGAGTTTATTTTACAGAGCACATTTTACATGAGATTAATTTCAGAGGAGGTTCTAAAAATTCACACGGCACCATACGCGTGAATTAAAGACATATATTGAGCGCAGAGTAGCAGTAAATTATTAACAATTAAAAAATTCACAGACGTAACAATTATTTTCTAATTACAAATTACAATAATTTCATTATGCGATATGTTGCATGTAAATTTGAACCGAGCAAGAAGTTAGAGACGAGTCGAGAGCCAAGTCTGGTCGTAAACTGAATGATTTGCAGAGACAATTAAAATTTGAAGTTGATTTTTGAGATTATACATAACTGCGTGGATTCAATGATGACATCAACTACACAAGTTAGTATAGAATGCAAAAAAAGTCGAATGATGAGTAATAAGTAAATATTGTAATTGGAATGTAAATTGTGATTTGAATATTAATTATTTGTGACTGCAAAAGTCATGTAATAGTGATTGTGTATATATATATATATATATATATATATATATATATATATATATATATATATATATATATATATTCATTCATCGTTCAATTTGATTAATAGATATATTTTTTTATAGATTGTTAAATTGAAAAAAAAGACAAGGTTTTTTTTTAATTATATGAATATATTGATTGGAAAACGGGGATATTATTGTAACAATCGATATATACGTATCGCGATTTAACCATACATATATATATATATATAAATTTTTCATTTTCTTCCAAGAAGGGTTTACCAAACTGCACCCCAGCTCTTCTCATCGGGATCCTTTCACTTTTCGCAGGAACCTATGTAAGTGCGTGCACGATGAGTAAAGATAGACGAAGATCGACAGATATGATAATATATCTGTCTCCCTCTCTCTCTCTCTTCATCAAAAGGGACAGAGTCTATACTCAAACCCAACTACGTATTTTAGCTGTATACTCATCTTGCATCCACGCTTACCTGCGTATATCTATTTACAATACAGTTATAAGAGAATGTGTATGTGTGTGTGTACGGGCGTAGTACCAAAAAAACAAGTTAGCTGTGACTCAGCGGGACACCTGCACGTGTGCACCGGACTTCTAATTAAAATTCCAATATATACAAAGATTCTATGACCATTTCATTTCCATATTCCGAGTCACCTATGACATTTCGAAAGTCACCCGGATCTATGTACTTCCAATAGAGCATTTACTCATCCGCTGTTGTTTACTCAAAAATAATATGATTCAATTTCCATATATGGACTTTTCTAATTTTTAGAAAGGTACCTAAACCGGATCCATGTACTTACTCATCATGTTGTTGTCCGAAATGATGAGATGGACCGGTTGGTTGCATAAGAAACCCTATGACTTTCCCATCAAAATTAGAGTATATAAACTGCCGAAAATCTAACGAAGGCAGTCAATCGCTAATCAGAACGAACCTCTGTCGGATCGCGAGTCAATCGCTAATCTGAACTAACCTCTGTCGGATCTCGAGTCACTCGCTCCGAAGTTCTATAAGATAAAATCTCCGATTAGTTCTATCGGCCCAAGTCCGATTAGTACCGCGAATCAGAGATAAAATCTTAATCGTTGTCCACGTGACGGTCCACCGCCTAGGCAATCGGGCTCCTTGGCCAAATACCTAGATTTTAATCTTGCGAAAATCGCGGTCGATTCGACTCATCAGGATCATCGGTCTCGTGACGGTCTATAGCCTAGGAAACCAGACTCCTAGATCGAAATCCTAAATAAAATTAAATACTTATACTCGTACTCGACAGATAGGGGAGTGTATCCGCTTGGCACCCCAGTAGCTCCGAGTCCGAAAAGTGCATCAAATTCCGCTGAGTAAAATCCCTAAGCCACGGGCAGGGTCGCAGCGAATTAAACAAAAACAATTCCGCGATCATAAATTCGAAGTGGTGAATTGTGAGAGAGTGTGATCAGCGAGATTGTAAACCACCTCAAGCTGAGTGGTAAGTTAATCATAATTGTTAATTTTAGTACACACATGTAAACAACATTATAATTTAATAAGAATATACAGATTCTTTTCTTTTTTTAAAAATCATCTTTCTCTTATTTATACCTCTTACTCTAACATTCCTAAGTCAACGGGTACAGAAAGAGACAGACGTAAAAGAACAGGGACTTCTCGAGGGCCCATATTCACCTACCTGCTTCCCTCTCGCTTTAAAATCCCTGACCTACCCTAAAGCCACGCAGGTCAACGATCGGGATTGTCTATCGTACTTCCGCTCGGTACGAAATAGACTTATTTAGTAATCAAAACTTGCCAAATATTAAACATTCTCACACTAGCCACGTGACGGTCCTATTAGGCTCCTTGGTTGAGTAATAGAATAAATATTGTGGGTAGTTTTACTAAATAATTAATTAATAATAACCCTTCGCCCGTCGCCTTCACTCTCTCCGATCGTGACAGTCGAAAAATTTGGTGACAGCGGTGGGATACGCTGGTGAATTGTTCTTTTCACTAAAAATTTATAATATTATTCGATTCTTGTAATTTTAACAAAAATAAACGTCCTGCCTTGTTGAAATTTTCGAGTTTAATTTCAACTTGTAACTTTTAAGTATTCAATCTTCAAAAAAAATCTTAATTACAAATTTTACAAATTTTATGCATTCGATAAATTCTTAAATTTGAAATTCTATATCCTGAAAATTTTAAATCAAATCAAAAATACTTTCTATTCTTCAAAATAAATTCTTCTACAAATTATAAAAACTCATAAAGCGAAAATTCTTTTTTTTACATCTTAAAATAGAACTGATTTAATTTTCTTAACTCGACCATTTAAACTATTTTTCTCGAAATCATAACTATTGTTTCAAATTCTAAAAATCATTTTGCTAAATTCTTTCCATTTTGAGAAAATTGGGAATACTCAACGCGCAAAAATCAATTCAAAACCTTCTAAAAACAACTAAAGACCTAAACCTCTGAGACCTTTTTCTATACTTATCTTTATTTTTCTCTTACTAAAATAAAATCCGGGAATAAAATTCCAAAGCTTTCTCTAAATTCCCTGTAATTGAAATCTTAACTTTCCTTTCTTAATACTATTTGCAATTTTTATTTTCGAAAGTCTTCTCTAACTCTTAGCATAATCTAAAATAAATTCTTATCCGAGGAAGTTTTACACTTTTAGTTTCACAATTTCAAAGGCTCCTACAATTTATTGTTGCCTACAATTTTTTTACACTACACGTTTATGCCTAACTCATTCACACTAAAACGTACTAAACAAACAAAAATTAAATTTCACATTGAAAGATTGGTTGCAATCATAGAAGACGCGCCATCGTGCCCTTTTATACAAAAATATTTACACGCTAATAGATCGCAAGATTTTATCAATTATACACTTACACCAGTGGATACACCCAATCGATTTTTAAAATTCAATTATAAATTTTCAAGTCTAGATCCTCGAACGCAAGTATTAGACAAAAAAAATCAATTTATTATCGATAAATTGAATTATTAAAATTAGAATCAATTTCAGTAAAAATAAATTGTGATTTTCTAAAGTGATTCTTCATTCTATAGTACTACTGAGTTTTAGGTGCAAACAACTTGCCACCTTCTTGCGCCCGAAATCGCAAGTTATTTTTGGTGCTTTGGATCAGTTATTATTCACTCATTATTCATCTCCTTAATCACGGTTGTTTAGAAGACCGCAGACTTTTTGACGGATTCTATTCAATCTTTCATCGAATCAATTGGGAGACCGCAGACTTTTTGTCGGATTCCAGGCGATTCATTCATTATTCACTCATTCACTCATTTTCAAAAAACCATAAGAGCTTGTAGTGTTTCGTAAGATCAGTTATTGTAGTACGCCTACTCTTTAATTGATCATTGGAGCAATTGAGAAGGGTGACTTGCACGTACAACTTGGAAATATTTAATGAGACGCAGAAAGCGTGCTGGAAGAAAGTATCAGTTGCGAAAATTAGTTGCAATATACCATAGGGGAGAGTTATCATACACTCCCGTAACAATACCGTTATCTTTACAAAATCCAACGAACACTTTACAAAATCAGGAAATAAATCATCCAGATTCGGAGGAGAAAAATAACTGTAGTTCCATAAAATAAACCTATTTCACTTTTATTCTTACTCACATTTTAAACACTCAATGAAACGCGGTAAACGCGCCGGGAGAAAATTTCAGATACGAAAGTTAATAGCGATACTGGATAAAGGATCACTGGGTCCGTATCCTGTAAAAAAGAAAAATTTAACAAATACTGTAAACATTCAGGAAACAGATAATTCATCCACCAGTAGTGTCGATAAGAATCCTAAAACTAAAGATCAACAAACACAGACAGACACAACATCTCATTCGAGTAATTAATAAATCTTAAACACTACTCATTTTACAAAACAAAATTATAAACTCAATACAAGCTATTTAAGTTTCACAACAATTAATCAGTGAATAAATTTTGTTCTAACCAACGCAATTTTTACTTGCGTCTGACTACCGCAAATATAGTTTTCTTGCTAACTTCATACTATTTACCCAAAATTCACACTCTTACTACCTCTATATTACTTCTATAACTTTCTCCTATAATCAATTAAAATGTCGGACCACGAAGAGAACGGCGAAAATTTGGGACCACGAGGCAATGGCGGGTTGAACCCACCGGCTAATAATAATGACTTAAATCAACAACTCCATAATATTACCCGACATGCGAATATTACGGATCAAATGATCACGTCCCTTGGGGAAAGTATGACATTGCACCAGGCGTTAATGCAAGTCCCGAGTTTTGACGGTAAAAACATGCCTTTACAAGCATTTTTACTAGATGTAGAAAACGGTCTTACAATCGTACCAGATAATCTCAGGAACACTTATTTTAACGGAGTAAAATCTAAGCTCAAGGACACGGCTAGAGACGCGATTGCGGATAAGACAATTAATACAATGAATACTCTTAGAGACGCGCTTAAAGAATATTTCGCCACTAAGAAGACTTACCCACAATATTGCGCGGATATCCAAGCCATTCGGCTTAAACAAAATGAATCAATCCTGAGTTACTATACTCGAATAAAGAAAATTCGCGCTAATGCAATAACGGCATTAAACGAAAGCTTTAATAATGTAGCCGAAGTAAATGCGATGAAGAAAATGCTAGACGGATTAGCACTCGAGTCATTCAAACGCGGACTACCAGACGATCTAATATACGGAGTAAGTGTACAAAATCCTGATACTCTCGACGAGGCATATAAAATCGCACTACGGCTCGAAGAAGACTTGAAAGGTAGCTCTCACCGTAATTCCAACTATTTAGCCTACGCGCAGTCAGAATCAGCAAATCTTGATTTACCGCGTAGAACTCGAACGGTTAGCTTTCAAGACGAAGAACGTCGAAATACCATACCGTTCAGATTTACTCGCGAAGACAATAACAGACCTTCTAATTCATACAGTAGATCTCCGGTGCGGGATACGACACCACCACGCGATAAACGCAACTATCCTGAGCGTGGCAATTCACCCTATCGTTCGCGAAGCCGATCACCCGGAAACTACTATCCATATTATCCTCCACCGGGTTATTTCCCTCCAATTCCATATATACCTCCTATGCCATATCAATACCCACCTCCTGGAGCATATCCACCTCCAGTACCATATAATCCGCCATATTATCAAGGTTATCCTCCTCAAGATAATAATCAGAACAGCTCTAATAACAATTATAGCAACAATAATCCCAATAATTACAATAATCGTAACAATTATGACAATAATAATCAAAGATACGGTAACAATGGTTATAATAGCTATAATAGGAATAATTATGGAAATTACAGTAATAATAGTAACCCACAAAACCAACAAAATAATTCAAGACCAACCTCTCCTGCACCACCTAAGGAACCTTTAAACTCCAACGCGGTTCGACGGAACGACGCGACGTCGAACAGCGCGAACCCCACGGAAACGCGTCCATCATCAATCAGATTCCTGACCGTCGAAAATTCGTAATGTGGTCTGAAGTCCAGGGTAGAGGACCAGTCGTTACTCTAACAGCCCCTGAGTTGCGAAACGGCAGAGCTCGTTTTCTAGTCGACACAGGAGCTGACATAAATGTTATCAGAAAAGACGCACTGGCCCCTCGTACAGTAATTGATACCTGGGATTCAGTATCCATAAAAGGAATCACTACTGAGCGACTCGATACTTTAGGAACCACGGAAATTACCTTCTTCTCAAATCCCGAGAAATTTCACGTTCTCGAGAACCCATTGCCCATTCCAACCGATGGAATTATCGGCATAGACTTTCTAACTAAAGAAAAGGTTGAAATATCTTTTCATCACAATACCATAGTCGCAGACTCCGAACCCGTAAACCCAATTCCGCTCGAAAACACCAAAGGTGAACCATTTGATACACCCCTGGTAACTATGTTTCGAAGTGAAGACGAACCCTCAGTATTCTTTTTGAAAGCTAGAACTCGAACAGTAATACCAATTAATCTTCGTAAGACAGCTCTAAAAACTGGGTTTTTACCTCGCATTGAAACTCGCGAAAATATTTTTATTGGTAATGCTTTGGTCACGAACAATGACAGCACTTGCTACGTCTACGCGATAAACGCATACGAGGATGATATCGAATTAGTCGTTCCACCACAAGAAATTATTCCCTTCGAATGCGATGGCAGTTCAGAGGATTTCTTTGACGATTCTGAAGATAGCGATATACCGGAAGATGGTCAGGACAGATTCGAACGCATTTGTGCTAGTCTCCGACTCGATCATTTAAATATTTTGGAAAGAGAGCATGTGCATGAGCTTATCAGAGAATTTCCGATGCTCTTTCATCTCCCTGGAGATGATCTCCCAGCTACGACAATGATGACACACTCGATTCCAACGACCGATGAAATTCCTATATCAGTCCGTCAGTACCGTTTTCCTCCCGTACATAAGGAAGAAATCGCTCGACAAGTAAATAAATTACTGAATGAGGGTGTAATATCTGAATCTGTATCTCCATATAATTCACCCCTTTGGATAGTCCCAAAGAAGCCAGATTCGAAAGGTAATAAGCGCTGGCGTATGGTAATTGACTTTAGACAATTAAACGAGAAAACCATAGGCGATGCTTATCCTCTCCCGAACATAGTTGAGATTCTCGATAGACTAGGGGGAGCAAAGTATTTTTCAGTTTTCGACTTGGCTAGTGGATTTCATCAAATCAAAATGAATCCAAAGGACCAACAGAAAACCGCATTCAGTACACCAAATGGTCACTATGAGTATAACAGAATGCCATTTGGACTGAAAAATGCTCCAGCAACGTTTCAACGACTTATGGACCGAGTTCTTCTAGGTCTACAGGACGTTGAGCTATTTGTCTATCTCGATGACGTCGTTATTTTCGCATCATCACTCGAAGAACACGGCATACGTGTCCGAAGACTCTTCAATCGACTAGAACAAGCCAATTTAGTCTTACAATCAGATAAATGTGAATTTCTAAATCTAGAAGTTGCATATCTTGGTCATATTATTGGCAATGGCGGTGTACGTCCAGACCCAAAGAAGACTGAAGCTATCGAAAAATTTCCAAGACCAAAGACAGTTACGAACATCAGGCAGTTCCTTGGACTAGCTGGTTATTATCGTCGCTTCATTGAAAACTTCTCAGGCCGTGCGAAACCATTAACAGAACTATTGAAAAAGGATAATCCATTCAACTGGACTTCAGCTCAACAAGAAAGTTTTGACGACTTACGCAAGGCACTATGTACATCTCCAGTTCTGCAATATCCTGACTTTTCTCAACCATTTATCTTAACTACTGACGCTTCAGATCTCGCTATTGGTGCAGTATTAAGCCAAGGAAAAATTGGCGAAGACAGACCAATTGCTTATTTATCAAGACTTCTCAAAAATGCAGAGCGAAATTATACAACAACCGAAAAGGAATGTTTAGCAGTTATTTACGGAATTTTGCATTTTCGACCGTACTTATATGGTCGAAGATTCACTCTCGTCTGTGACCACGAACCACTAAAATGGATCGACTCCGTCAAGCCGCCAGTACAACGGTTGGTTCGATGGAGAACGAGATTAAGAGAGTATGAATATGTTTTCTATTACAAACCGGGAAGATTAAACGTAAATGCAGATGCATTATCAAGGAATCCTGTTGTTTTGCCAATAGTGCCCACAGGAAAATCTGAAACAGCTGCGAGGCAGTCTAGTTCAATTGCCAAACACCTAGAACGGCTGCGATCATCCGCCGTAAAAGCAGCAGAGGCAAACGCCAGTACTATAGGTGAGAGAGTAAGATTGAGAAGGTTAGCGAGTAACCCCTCGCTAGCGCAACCACCTCTCATCAGGCGTACAAAGACTATTGCCGAAATCCCAATGGCTCCAACAGAGAATCGTAAAGTTGGTCGACCTCGAAAACAACCGGATACTGGTCAACCAAGTGATCCAACACCACCAGTACCGCACGCAAGAAGCAGTGCTTTTCCGAGTCTCGCTAGTAATCGTGTACCACTCTCTAAAGCTTCTGAAAAACCAGGACCATTATCTGCCAAAACTCGAACAACTGACTATCAACTCACATACGTAAATAATCAATCAGGCGAAGAAACTCCTTCACTAACTGAACCGATACCAGTACCAGCACCTAAAAATGTTATCGAAGTATCACCTGGACCATCGTCAGGAAATGATAATTATTACTGGGATCGACGCGCTGAAGATCCAACTTACGAATCTCCACGAACAGAACCTCCAACTAGGAAACCCGAAGCACAACCCCACAGACCATCTGGCGTAACATTTCGACATCCTGTAGGACGATCAACCCCTGCAGTTGCTTCAGAAGGATCAACCACAGAATCAGAGGTGGATGAAGCAATACCACGAGGAGCAGCAAGCAGACGATGGGCTAATTTACCACCGATCGATGAAATCCATTCGAGTACAGACACGGATGAAGAAGTTCATAAAGACGAAGAAGTCCAACAACCACAACAGATAAGAAGACAATCCATAACCGATACTGTTCCTTGTGAATTATTTTACCCTGGTATAAAGAATCATGAAAGTAAGATATCCTTACACACGACGAATGAAAACTTGACGTATTTCAGAGATAATTATTTGCATTTTATCTCTGCTGATTGTGAACTTACAACTATCACATCGCGATTACTGATAGAAACAGACAAAATAGATCCACAGGATCTGAAATTGAAGAAACCAAAAATTAATCAAGTACTAATAACACCACACGGTAAACATAAAATCCTCAGTGCAGTGTTAAAAAGGAACCACTTTGACTCATTTTCCATACAAGAATTAAAAGATGTATTAAAAACCGTCAAAAATGTATTAAACCACTACAACATAAAAACTTTGCGAATCTCAAAACCAGGAGATATGCTCGAAGGTTTGAGCCAATCACTTGTCACTGACGTTCTTAAGGAATGCTTAGATGACTGCGAATGTTCACTCACCATTTGTCATGGAAGTGTAACCATACCAGACGAGGATGTCCGCAAGGATATCATCGCAGAGTATCATGAAAGCCTAACAGGTGGTCATAAAGGTATAACTAAAACATACCGACGAATTCGTGAACGTTTTTACTGGCCAAATATGAGAGATGACATCACAGAATTTATTCGTACATGCAGAAGTTGTCAGGAACAAAAACTAGTCCGGATCAAGACTAAAGAACCAATGATCATCACGGATACTCCTGCAGAACCCTTTGACAAAATCTCAATCGACACAGTGGGCCCATTACCTCAAACACCATCAGGCAATATGCATATCCTTACTGTGCAAGACAATCTCACGAAATATTGCGTAGCAGTACCAATACCAAACATTAAGGCTGAGACTATTGCAGACGCACTTGCTCGCCACGTTATTATTCAGTTTGGGTCACCTCGCGTAATATTAAGTGATCAAGGCAGATCATTTGTTGGTAAAATATTTCACCACCTAGCAAAAATTTTCAAAATTAAACAAGTAACTACCTCAGGATACCATCCACAAACCAATGGATCCCTAGAGCGTAGTCACATAGTATTGGCAGAATTTATCAAACATTATGTAAATAAATATGAAGACTGGGATAAACTTGTTCCCTTTGCAATGTTTTCATATAATATTGCTGTACATGAATCTACTAATTTCACTCCTTTCGAACTTATATACGGTAAAAGAGCGCGCATACCCAGTTCTTTTCCACCCCCAGACAAAATTGAAACTTACGGAACCTACCTAAACGACTTAGTCAACCGTATGGATGACATGAGACATTTCGCGGCATCTAATTTAATTAAATCTAAACACCGCTCTAAACGTTACTATGACGCTCACCTGAACCCCAGTACTTTGAATGTTGGAGACCAGGTTTATGCTATAAAAGAACCACGAAAGGGTAAATTCGATTCGCATTATAAAGGTCCATATGTTATAGCCGAGTTATTAGATAATAATACGGCTATAATAGAGGATGCAAAGGGCAAACGTTCCCTTAAACACATAGATAAGTTAAAGATCTGTAACACACGAGATTCTACTAATTCTAACACTGACACTCAATCCGACTAACATATTACTATTTCCCGTATGTCCCACTAATCGTTATGTTCTAGTTATATAAAATTACTCCAGGTGGAACAAGTAAAAATCCAAGCACCATGGGGAGGATAAAATTTATCCTCTGGATGATGTCAGCCGTCCAATGGACGTATGGATTCGTGGCATACGACTGTGGAACCCCATCAATAAACGTTACTTCATTATCCCTACTAGACATTAAAGACTGCAACATGCCTACCGCAAAACCAGTAATTAAAAATACCAAGGTCCAACTATTACAATCCAGTAATTTCTCACTTATAAAGATTATTCAGTGCAAACTCTCCATCCAACGTACGATTTTCCATTGTGGCATACTTGACCACCTATTCGGAGAAACGAGTAATAATATGGAGTTTATGCAAGAGTTAAGTCATGAAGCTTGCAAATCTGTCCACGATAGCGGACTCTTTATATATCGAGACACCACACTTGCAGGTGTTCAGAAAAACTCTACGACTAGATTCCCAATCACCCTGGCAGGTTCATTCACCTCCGGTGGTGGTTGCAAAAGGGCATCATACTCCGATCCTTACGGTAAATGGGATGCAGTCACTGTAACCGGGCATGCCACCTTCACCCTACAAGACTATTACACTCCTATTAATCTGGATCAAAACGAAATAATATTACGATCCGGGGTCCGATGCAAATACCAGCAAGGGAAGTGTATGGACATCGAAGGAGGAAACACCTTCTGGGATTTATTACCACCGGATCAGTGCAACTCTCGCAAGTTCTCCATACTTTATGAAGGAACAGCTAGCAAGATACAAGATCATGTCAATAGGAAATTCGGAGAAGAAGTATATTCAGTGACTACTGGAGGCGTAACGTTCGCACTAACAACTAAGGGTCATATCGCAAACTGCGCCACCAAACTGATTAAGACTGAACATCCTAGACTCTTCATACTTGACTCCGAGAATAGTGAATTTTTCCATGACGCCAATAGAATAGATACTCAATCCATGGATCTTTTCACATACGTAAACACTAAATTTGTATATCTAGAACGTCACCTTCACAATCAGATCATGATGCTGTACAACGACATGATCAGACAAGAATGTGAGCTAGAAAAGAAGGTTCTACAAAATGCACTTATTATAGCCACACTAGCACCTGATGAATTTGCTTTTCAATTCATGAAGAAACCAGGATATATTGCCCATGTTTCAGGTGAAGTAATAAGATTTGCCAAGTGTATAGCAGTAGACGTAAAAAGGCGAGATACAAAAGAATGTTACCAAGAGTTACCTGTACTAAGAGGTAACAACACATATTACATGTTGCCACGAACTCACATATTAATTAAAACTGGAACACAGATAGATTGCAACCCTTTGCTAGCACCGATGTATCGACTAGAAGATTCATGGTACGAATTAAATCCTAAACTTTCCTCTGTACCAAATCCAGAACAACTTACAGCTTCAACAAACCATTCTTGGAAGTATGTACCAGCTCAAGGACTAGCGACAGGAGGAATCTACTCTGACAACGACATCGTGAAATTAAAAGACTATATGATGTTTCCTTTGGAAAGAACTGCTGTATTAAACACTATTGCCAGAGGAGCAACAGGACAACCTGTAGCTGATAGTACAATCAAGATCAACAATTTTATTGATGAAGAGGCTATAAGGCTATCTCTAGCCAAAGCTTGGGGAAAGGTATATAACTTCTTTAATACCGTGGGTACCTTTAGTGTAACACTCTTTGGAGTATATCTCACGTTCAAGGCAATAAAATTCGCAATAGACACCTTAATCCACGGCTATGCGCTACATACTATATATGGATGGAGTGTATGGTTAATAGGAGCATTTTGGGACTCCGTCACAAATCTTCTACTACATCTACCCAAGATCGGCAAAGATATTACGACAGATGACGTGGAGCTAAATGAGAAAGAAAAATCTAAAGTTATTACTACTCAAAACATTTACCCGTACTTGCCGTACGCACCACCCAATCACACTAGAGAAGTAATTTATGCTGCTCCTAGAACAGTTGGTACTCAGTATAACTTTCCTCAAGACCTGGATCCTCGCGAACCTAGGACTGAACCCGAAAATACACAACAGCCACCAAACTAACCTCATGCATGCTCCTTACGTCCTTACAACCTAACTTTAAGATTAAATTAAGTTTATCAAATCTCAAGTACTCAGCAAAATTAAAATAAATAATTTTAGTGCACGCATCATCGACATGGCAACTCTAAACAAGATAATCATAATTTTCATCGCCGTCATAAGCACCACGAAAGGAACTGCTGTCCATCTAAAACCATTGGAACCCAGTTCGGGGCTCTACTATGAACACCTCGCCGATATCCACCTTACTCAAGACGACTGGAAACTAACCACTATGATAGATCTAGGTTTTCTAGAGCAACAACTCCCTAACATAGCAGATTTGGAAATAAATCTCCTGGACCAAAACTGCCGATCGACAATTGAAGAAGACGACTGCAGACACTACGTACAACTTGACGACTACAAGCGCATTCTTCGAGAGTCAACTGAGCGGATGAAGTTAATAAGACAACTGGTCGGTTCTGGACAGGTAAATAATCGATCATCTTTGGCTGAACAGAACAAATTAGACATTCTTCAACATTATCTCGACAAGTTCAACAAGATTGTTTTTGCTTCCTCTCCTGAAGATTCAGTACTACTCGAGAGGAATAGACAAATAATTCACTCAGACCTACACGATGACTTAAATCAATTAATACTACGTCGCGGTAACTACTATAGATACACAACTCCTTTAAAAGAAACAAATGGTTTAATCGCCAAAAATAATGTAACTTACTCGCACTACGTTATACTTCTGAGTTCTTGGAGTGCCCAGGCTCGAAGCTGTTTCGAAGACTACCACAATCATATGGAAGACGTTTTGGAAGCAGTTAATTTTGTTCTAGCCGGAAAGATCTCTCCGAGAATTCTCAGTCCAAAAAGGATTTCAGAAGCCATAAAAAAATTCATTAAAAATAATCCACAACATCAATTTCCAATAATTGTCAAGGACCTCTACAATGAAAAAGCTTCTCAGATAATGAAACTTAAATATGAATCACTCAATGATAAATTAATTTTGACACTTCAAATACCACTAATACAGCCATCAAAATACAACTTGTACAGACTTCACGCTTATCCCGTCCAACAAATCTTTGGGAATAACACCAAGGGTTCAGCTTATATCCAACCTCGATCTGATTACTTGATGATGTCTGCAAACCACGCGAGCTACTCGCTGATTCAAGAGAACGAACTTAAACAATGTATAAAATTGGAAGGATCATATATTTGCAAACCAAATTTTGTAATATATGAAACTGCCGTTCATCCTGCATGTGAAGCTGACCTACTCACCAACTCAGATTTCGAATCATTCCAGAGATGTGACATAAGACTCAGCAAGACCCACTATTTTTACTGGAAATCCTTAGAAGAAATTAAGGGCTGGATCTATTCCATACCACATCTGAGCTTAATTCAGGTCCAAAATCCAGGAAAACCTACGGAATATGTAAAGATATCCGGCACCGGAACCTTAAGTCTAAGCCCTGAGGCTTCCATACGGATTGGCTATGTAAATTTATTCGGATCTGCAGATTCAGACCTCGAGATTCCGCTTCAACCACAGCCTACCATTGGACTAAACGTAACACAACTATTCCCAGAAATAGACAAATACGAACCTCTCAGCTTCACCAACTATACGAACAACAACTCTACAAATCTACCTCTCATCGACTCATACGGATTTTTATCCTACGATTTTACTTTGGATCAAGTAAAACGAGAACTACAAACAACTAATTCGCCTAAAAATCACAACCGTTTACCCCCTTATTTCTTGCATGGAATAGTACTTATTTCACTAATTTTAGCGGGATGCTTAACACTCTTATTTAGAAAATTAATTTTTTGTTATACTAGGAATAAATTGCCAACCTTAGAGACCGGAATAACTTATCAGCAGTGCACCAACATCCACGAAGATCTAGAATTTTCAGACTCTGACGAAAGAAAGTTATGTGCAAAGGTCTCCCCAACAATAGACTCACCACTGACGAAGAAAGAGACGCTAGTATAATAACGATCCAACAACATAAAAACTTGAGCCAAAGTTTCGAGGATTTTTGTGAACTCACGTCATTCCTAATCCATCGAAACCACTGGAAGACAGCACAAGCTACAAGAAAATTACGGACAAGATTAAGAATACGAAATAATCTCCTTTGCGACGACTCCTTTAACGAGGAGGCATACAACATAGACCCCATCAAGGAACACCGAGCTTACCAAAAGGCTCTGGGAACATTTCAGTTATTTCTACCATCATCATTGGATATAACTGACCTGGACCGAGCTATCCAAGCCAGTCACCGCGAACACTTCCGGAAAATCTTTTTACGAGAATATTGGATAGAGAATTCACTACATCGTTGCATTCGACACAGTTATAGAATCAGTTCGCTAAGCAATCGGTTCGAAAACTTAAGAAACACCTTCTTTTTCCACTTGTGAACAATACCTTTCAGGGTATTATGGACATAGTGATTGACATCCAAGGATTTTGGGACAATAAAGAAGAATTCATTCCAAAAGAAATTGCATTAGTTGTGACCACCGAAGACATCTTGGGCCACTGGATAGTCGAACAACCATTCCCATACCACAAATTATCACCTAAGGTACGCGAAAGAAACGACTGGGTCACTTCAAAGCATCACGGTATTCACTGGTCAGAAGGTGACACGCAACTCCATCAAGTATTAAAAATCCTAAAGAGATACGCTAGAAACGCACGCGCAGTTTACACCAGAGGAGAAATTAAAGCTACCTATTTACAACAAGTATTAAAACGTGACATAGTAAATTTAGAAAACAGAAAATACAACTGTCCTAAGTTCGACGTCATTCGGAAGTCATCAACCACTTGTACCAACCACGGACTCAAAAAGAACCATTACTGCGCCTTAACCAACGCAATCTGCCTGAGGCAGTGGCTACGTGATCAACAATTGAAAACATTTCCTTTATAAAAACTACAATGTCGCATAAAGTAACCAAACATTTTCCCCGGAATCTCTCAGTTGGTCTAGACATGCAATTTGCTTACATCGTCTCGTCCATAATCCTCCAAGACCACTGGTACAGACGAAAACACATAAGAGCGCTGCGACGACTTCGCCGCAGTAGCATATATCTTCAACACTCCGACCCACTAGACCTAGAAAAAGATCTACGAGTATTACCCAAACCTGTGAGAATCAATGAAGACATCAAAACGAGCCCCTTAGAAATACACGCCGCTTGGATTATTGCCCAAGACAAAGACCTAAGGATACAAGTCATGAGGAATTACTGGAAAAGCAAGAGCCACCTCAGAGAACAACGCAAAATACGTAAAGCCCAACTTGAATACTTTCCAGAAATAATATACAAAGTAGACTTGCTTCGTCTATTTGGAGAGATACCATGGGCAGACGTTCGCACCAGTCTTTACCTCGAAGAAACTATAATCCGGTTATCCAACCTGATTACAGTCAGACACTTTCATCAACGACCTTCAACCTACTGCTACCTCGACCTCATGGACGATATATCAAGATTCTATGAGGAACCAGACTTACCATCCGGCCTGTACCCATGCAATTACCAACCCAGTGTGAGTTTATATCACCCATATGGTGCTTCCAGCATAATAAGCCGAGGTTCATCTACTTATATGGACGACATGGCTTCCATAAGAGATAGAGTTGCACTCATCGAGCATAACCGTAAGAAACAAGCTCGTCGACGCAAAACAACCAGGATACGAGGATGTAAAAGGAAGATCCGAAGGAAGAAGAACTCACGGAAGAAGTTAAAAACAAAACTAACCTCTAACTAAGGGATAAGGGTAATAAGCAAACACTAACAAATTGCCGACTTCTCCGCATGCAGAAGTAAGGCAGGTAATATACATATTCACCTTATAAATACTAACCGATGGTAACGAACTAATAATGTAAATAACTAACCATATTTCAAAAAGGAAAGTACAAAAGGAAAAATAAGAATAACAAAAAAAAAAAAAAGAAAAAAAAACACAAAAATACAAAAAAATATATATATATTCTAATGCAACTATGTATTCTTTTATATATAAATAATAACTAACCGCTTCTAACAAATTTATTCATGCTCACGTGAGTAAATACTCATACTTATGAATACCCGATCTTCGCCGATCTTAATCATTCCAAGAACGCCGAAGTCATAGGTGTGCGTAATTACTCATAAATATATCTATGCATATACTGCAAACAGTTACGTAATATGCCTCGAATTAGAGATCGATGAATTTGGCCCGTTAATCATCGTTCAAAATATATCTTATTAAGTAAATAAACATACGTATATACAAAGGTGCAGGGTAAAATTAATAAATCCATATGTAGACAGAAAGACAAGAAAAAAAAAAAAAAAAAAAAAAAAAAAAAAAAAAAAAAAATTATTATAAATTTCAAAATAAAACAAAAAATTTTCAAAAGAAATTATATTTCACAAAATCAAAAAAAAAAAAAAAGAGGAAATACATACACGTATACAATAAGGGTGATGGGTAGACATATAAGAAAATTGTTTAAATTATCTATAGTTATAAATTTAATAATAAATGAATAATGCAAGGTACTAAGACACTACATTTAAGAATAAGCAAAATATAAGAAATATAATTAAAACTTGATATACGATGTAATAATGTTAAGTAAGACAGTGACTAGGTATCGTAAATTAGTTATTTAATCTAATAGAGCGCGTAATTCTTAAGTTACTAGATAAGTGTATTAATCTGAATAAGCTAATTATGTTAGTTATTTGGCCATAGGAATATTCTAAATTTAGATTTCAAATTGTTAATTATAAGGCTAAATATATGTGTACAAACGTGAAAACCGGCATGACAAAAAAAAAAAAAAAAAAAAAAAAAAAAAAAAAAAAAAAAAAAAAAAAAAAAAAAAAAAATATTATAAAAGAAACAAAAAAAAAAAAAAAAAAAAAAAAAAAAAAAAAAATTATATAAAACATGATAAAACAAAAAAATAAAAATATACTTTTATAAATGTTTATTAAGTAACTTTTCTTTTATATACATAATCTCAAAATATACGGCATCGTTACATTATAAGTATTACTAAATTTTAGTTATTTTTAATTTTTCTTCGCATCATTTTATTTAATGCAATTCACAAATAAGAAATGATAAATACAATTAGTTATAAGATAGGACTACGCAAGCGCAGACAACCATCGGCGTCCATCATGAATTCAAGAATACTCACGACCTAGGGCACGTTTCCCCTCACCCTCCACCATCTTCGGAAACCTCCTAGAAGCAAGAAATCTACGAAAAGCAGACACCTGAGACGATGAACTCACGCATCCACAGGCTCTGTAGTTGATGCGACACCTATGCTGCGCATGACGTCATAAGCAGCCATAACAACAAGGCCCAACAACCAACGAAGAGACAATCAGAGGGGCCACTTAGAGTAAGCGTGCTTACTCTAACGTCCCTCCTCTTCCCAAAAAGGGAAAGTTCCCACTCGAAGACAAATAGAACATTCGGTACCAGCAACGAAACTAAAAGTCGGATTCAAATGTCCTCATGACAACGTCATTCGGAAATCAAACAAAAAAAAAGGGAGAAATATTCCCGAAGATCTAAATTGAATTAACCCAACGATGACGTCAAATGAACAAATTCCATAATGATGCGAGAGGAAAACGATCAACTCCTCCGCCAGCAAAATCGGCAATGGATCAGAACACTGCAAAGGCACCAACAAATCCTGACCTCATTAATCTACAATGAAAAGGAAAAGGAAAATATATCTAAAGTGAAGGAACACGTCAATAAAACTTAATTTCATTTTTTTTTTTTATTTTTTTTATTATATTTAAAATACAACTCAAAATTTTGATCAAGTATACATAATAACAATAAAAAGAAAGGAAAAAAATTTTATATATATAATACATGGATATTTGATCCACTACGCAGAGCGAATACCCTGAGCACAGTAGATGCAAAGTGCCCCCGGCACGTGACCAGCTCCCCGCAGTTCCTCCAGAATGGCCATTACCCTCGGAGGAGCACCCACGGTCCCACCATGAAAGTGCACAAGACACAAGCTGACCATTACCTGAAGAAAACAATAAAACATCATTAAAATTTTAAAAAGGGGGAAATTATATATATGTATATATATGTGTATATGTATGTGTGTATATATATATATATGTATGTGTGTGTATGTATATATATATAATAATTCAAATAGAGTACTTACCGACAACATGGAATCATGTACCAAATACTCCATGACGTGCCATGGGGTGCACTCAGTCAACCACTGTGCATCCTGGGTCGTCATGGGGGAGAGAGCCGCCACCAATGGATCCGTATACGGGATTACGCACCCATGGCCCTCCTGGAACGTAACCCTGAACGGGATCCTGAATACCGGTTGGGTTCCCAGGAAGACATACGCCCTCGACAACGGCAGTAGTATGGGACCTACTGGCGGTTGAGCCAGTAGCCCCCTTAACAAGGGATTGGGCGATGCTGCGGGAGTGGCAGCCTTCCTCTTCCTCGGCTGACCCTTGTCGGATCTAGGCGCCCTCCGCTTCCTGGAATGACCCACGGACGGCCCTCCCTCCTCACGTAGAGACCCTCGAACCTCACTAGAACCACTAGGAATGGGCTCCAACATCTGAAGGTCAAGACCTCCAGGGCTCACTATCGTGGATCTCTCGTACTCATCAACCACCAGCGCTGGACTATGCCTGGGCGAATCGAGCACAGTCACTGCCGACGTTGGACGGTGTCGCTATAAAAAAAAGGGGGTATATAATAAAATAAAATTTATACGAAAAACAAAGAAAAGGAAAAACGAATACTTACAATGCACTCCATAGTATCCATCCAATGGGATTCCATTGGGGGTGCACTATTCACCCACTCCAATAGCTCCGGAGTCGTTGGCACTCCAGGGTGCCGGAGGCGCCGCTTCACGGAGTCGTCAATCTCCTCCAATTTGGGAACCTAAGAAATAAAAGGGTTTAAATAAAAAAAAAAAAGAGAAAAAGAAGAAAATAATAATAATGATATATATATATATATATATATATATATATATATGTATATATATATGAATGAATAAAAACATTTTAAATTCTAATAAGAACTTACCATAATCACTTGATCACCTGTTGAAGTGGATGGCCACGGGTCACGGTGCCCCATCACCACCGGGTTAGTCCGCCGAGACAAATCCAGAGGTTCGGACTGAACCCCAGTTTCTTCTATGCAGGCCGACTCCACCCGCTCGTGAACTACCACCTGTACCCGGGGATCTTCGCCAAGGAAGCCACCCACCAAATGACTTCCCGGAGCACCATCCTCTTCACTTACACGGAAGGTAACCACTTCTTCGGTGACGACGATATCATCACCAGACACGACTTCCTCAATCTTGATTTGGTACATTGTAGAAAAATACACTTTGCTTTAACACCCGGTGTAAAGAAAATTTGTGAGTGACGACTAGAGATTTTTAGCCACCGAAGAAAACTACCGAAGACCAAAATATTTGAGAAAAGTGGGATCAAGGACCAATCAACAACGAAGACGTCGACTAAAATCTAAATTTTGGAAGGGGTGCATCTCGATCTAATGCAACGACACCGCGCCGCGATTTCTCCGAAAAGCTAAAAAAAAAAAAAAAACAAGAAGGAAGAGAAATCATAACCGATCGATCTCATAACGATAAGGATTAACGGAACACCATTTACAAAGAGCAATCCGATACCAAAAGCTATAAAATTTTAATAAAACTAGAAGAGAAATTTTTCTAATTTAAAATAAAACGGGAATATTAACCATAAATATAAAAAAACAACAACCATAGCGTCCCCTCAAGAGAAAACGCATCCGAATACTGAGAAAAGTCATAAAATTTTAAGTACAACCAAAAGACAACGACGGGCCATAGCGGAAGAAACGGGACCCGTAATCTAAGCAATCAACGAGGACCACCAGTATATAATTTTTTTTTTTTATTCAATATAATGTACAAATGTAAGGTTAAAGCGCAATCCGTATTAATCAGCTCTCTGCATTTTTATTTACGCAAATTGCATAAATTGAAGTCATCGAGGACGACGACGAATCTAAGGGTAGAGGTGTAACAATCGATATATACGTATCGCGATTTAACCATACATATATATATATATATAAATTTTTCATTTTCTTCCAAGAAGGGTTTACCAAACTGCACCCCAGCTCTTCTCATCGGGATCCTTTCACTTTTCGCAGGAACCTATGTAAGTGCGTGCACGATGAGTAAAGATAGACGAAGATCGACAGATATGATAATATATCTGTCTCCCTCTCTCTCTCTCTTCATCAAAAGGGACAGAGTCTATACTCAAACCCAACTACGTATTTTAGCTGTATACTCATCTTGCATCCACGCTTACCTGCGTATATCTATTTACAATACAGTTATAAGAGAATGTGTATGTGTGTGTGTACGGGCGTAGTACCAAAAAAACAAGTTAGCTGTGACTCAGCGGGACACCTGCACGTGTGCACCGGACTTCTAATTAAAATTCCAATATATACAAAGATTCTATGACCATTTCATTTCCATATTCCGAGTCACCTATGACATTTCGAAAGTCACCCGGATCTATGTACTTCCAATAGAGCATTTACTCATCCGCTGTTGTTTACTCAAAAATAATATGATTCAATTTCCATATATGGACTTTTCTAATTTTTAGAAAGGTACCTAAACCGGATCCATGTACTTACTCATCATGTTGTTGTCCGAAATGATGAGATGGACCGGTTGGTTGCATAAGAAACCCTATGACTTTCCCATCAAAATTAGAGTATATAAACTGCCGAAAATCTAACGAAGGCAGTCAATCGCTAATCAGAACGAACCTCTGTCGGATCGCGAGTCAATCGCTAATCTGAACTAACCTCTGTCGGATCTCGAGTCACTCGCTCCGAAGTTCTATAAGATAAAATCTCCGATTAGTTCTATCGGCCCAAGTCCGATTAGTACCGCGAATCAGAGATAAAATCTTAATCGTTGTCCACGTGACGGTCCACCGCCTAGGCAATCGGGCTCCTTGGCCAAATACCTAGATTTTAATCTTGCGAAAATCGCGGTCGATTCGACTCATCAGGATCATCGGTCTCGTGACGGTCTATAGCCTAGGAAACCAGACTCCTAGATCGAAATCCTAAATAAAATTAAATACTTATACTCGTACTCGACAGATAGGGGAGTGTATCCGCTTGGCACCCCAGTAGCTCCGAGTCCGAAAAGTGCATCAAATTCCGCTGAGTAAAATCCCTAAGCCACGGGCAGGGTCGCAGCGAATTAAACAAAAACAATTCCGCGATCATAAATTCGAAGTGGTGAATTGTGAGAGAGTGTGATCAGCGAGATTGTAAACCACCTCAAGCTGAGTGGTAAGTTAATCATAATTGTTAATTTTAGTACACACATGTAAACAACATTATAATTTAATAAGAATATACAGATTCTTTTCTTTTTTTAAAAATCATCTTTCTCTTATTTATACCTCTTACTCTAACATTCCTAAGTCAACGGGTACAGAAAGAGACAGACGTAAAAGAACAGGGACTTCTCGAGGGCCCATATTCACCTACCTGCTTCCCTCTCGCTTTAAAATCCCTGACCTACCCTAAAGCCACGCAGGTCAACGATCGGGATTGTCTATCGTACTTCCGCTCGGTACGAAATAGACTTATTTAGTAATCAAAACTTGCCAAATATTAAACATTCTCACACTAGCCACGTGACAGTCCTATTAGGCTCCTTGGTTGAGTAATAGAATAAATATTGTGGGTAGTTTTACTAAATAATTAATTAATAATAACCCTTCGCCCGTCGCCTTCACTCTCTCCGATCGTGACATTATTTTATATGAATAAAACTTTTATTCTATAAGTACTAGAAAAAGGACATGAACTCATACTAATTTTATAATCATAATAACAAAATTAAGGATGATTTATACGTAGAATGTAATGAGTGCCGTTAGTAAATAAATAAATATCATATCATTTCCGTTTTAGGTCATTACACTAATTCATCTTCGTTTTTCTTTTCTTCTATTTCTGAATCTTTTTTTTCCTTGAACAACAAATAATTTCAAAATTATCAGTAAAAGCCATCATAAAAATATTTTTAATTAGTACATTAAACTTACTTTGTCCTTTTGTTCTGTTCTTAATTTTCCACATTTATTATTTATGGCAGTTCCAAACGGACCTTCTTTGAAATTTTCATGATGCTTTTTTGCGCTTTCTGTAAGTTGAATATAATAATACATACAAGTCATAATAAGTGAAGCAATAAAAAAATATAAATATTGATAAATAAAAATAGAGATATCAGACCTTTAATTGCATTAATAATATCAGAATCCAGTGGTTCATACTTCTGTGTTTTTTCTTCTGTTTTCTTAGATTTTGCTCCCTTGTAATTACTTTTCAACAGTACCTCGTGTGGAAAAGCTGATACAAGCAATGACGTTGTCATAGCTGTAAATGTCTCTTTATTTTTAGAAGCTTCCCATTGATCTCTATTGATGAAAATATTAGACCCTTCATGACCAAGCTTCTTCTATATTAACGTTGAAATTTTATTATGCGTGAATAGTATGTATACTTTGTTATTAAACAGAATGCTGCATTGAATTAATATTCAATTAAGCCCACTTAATTCAAAATTTACATTGTTACACGCTATAATTTATTATCGTAAGCGTAGTTAAATATGTATGAAAGTAGTGTAAATAAAACTCAAACATTTCTATTTGTTATTTCAAAATTAATAAAACTAAATTTTTCAATTTTATATTACAAAAGAATTATAAAATTAACAATAAAAACTACATGCTCATTTTCCCTGTTGATTTTCATTAGCATTAATCTCCCGTCCGGCATCAATGTCAAAAAGATGACCTAATGTTATCCAAAAAATGTTACCGTTAAGAGCTCAGAAAAATGTAATCGTTTTGATAACTTTATGTTGAGGTCATTTAAAAGAAATCTGAAAGTTAGCAAAATGATAACTGTTTATGGATGTCTCTAGAACATCAAAAAAATAACTTTCTTATGAGACTATTATAACCTCAACTTTCGTCAGCTAATGTCATTGTAACCTATGTAGTACCAATGATTATAAACATTATTTATTGATTCTGCTCTAAAGTAATTTTACAAACAATTAGTCATTATAAATACAATAGGAAAATGTCGAAAAGAAAAAATTTTTAAAATTTATTTGAAAGCCAAAAAAATAAACGAATACGTTGTTTTTCAAATAAATGACATAATTTTGAAAATTCTTTTAGTGATGAAACTGAAACAGTAGAATATAATTCATGCTTTGTGAGTACTACTATATTTTGTGATGAATTGGATAATGTTAATAATAAAAGAAATATTAATACAGACAATAATATTGATGGCGAAAAGCTTAATGAAAATGAAATAAGTAATTACAGTTCTGTCAGTGAAACTTGTGGCAATTCTGACTTACGTATATTATCAATCTGTAATCAATTAAGAAATAATGCTTTAGTAGCTATCAATGAAACAAATTTATCATCGAAACTAGCTCAGTAGGTGACTGATTTCAATTTATCACATGAAGAAGCGAATAAACTCCTAAAAATATTAAAAACATCGAATCAAGAAGAAATCAGTAATTTACCTCTTGATTCTCGGACCTCACTTGGTACACCGAAAACACCGATGGTAACTCGTGTAGTTCCTCCTGGTCAATATTTTCATTACGGGTTAAAAAATGCCTTGACTGATCGATTGAGAATTAATGATTATTATACTCTACCGGACTTGATTGTCATTAATATTAATATCGATGGGCTGCCGATTGCTAAAAGTTCGACGAGTCAACTTTATCCCATTCTTGCGCGAATTCATCCCAAAGTTTCTCAGCCGTATGTAATTGGGATATATAATGGATATGAAAAACCCACAAGTGTTGACATTATGATCTTCGTAAACTAACTTCTTTAAGATCTCTAAAACAATGTTATCTTTCTGACGTCTAACCGATGAGCTCTTAAAGATATCCTCAGATGGCGTGTAAGAGGATTTTCTGATATCTTTCTGTTATTTTCGGGATAGCTATTCCGGATGTCCGATCAGAAAAATGTTATCTTTAAGAGCTCTGTATGTCATCTTTCTGTCGGACGGGCTTATTTAGCAAAAAAGATCATAATTTACCTGATATAGTAAACTTTTTTCTTCCATTATAAACAGTAAAAATTTGGCTTACTTACGTGAATAAAAAATAGCAAATTTTTAATAGTAAAGATACATTTATGTAATTATTTTACCGAGTTATAGATTCGAACAGAAATAATAACTTGTCGGCGTTTCATATATATATATTAGGGTGCTTCGTTTCCGGCGAAACAAAAATTTCTGCCAAGTTTGAGCTCTTCATTCAATTCTTAAGTACTTGCCATTTGATTTCAAAGATTTCCCATTTAAAATACACGTAAATTAAATAACTTTTTTTTTAACTTTCTAATACTCAGCTGCGTTTTATGATATCGACGCGGATTTCGTCGAAAATTGTAGGACATTTGGTGTTCTTCAAAAGTGCCCGTAGTAACTTAGTTGTAATTCTAGCTGTTTCACTTATGTCCGCTGAGAAAGTCATTTTTCGTATCAAATTGACCTTTATTGGCTTGCAGAACGTAAACTAATGAATGCACATCAAAAATGTGAATGGGAATTTTATAGGAAATTTTATTCCCTTCAAAAAAAAAAACCTATGAGTCAAGTCGCTAAAGTCCATAGTTTCTGAGTTATAGGAGCTTTAATAATTTAAAAAATAAAATAGCAATTGTCATTTTTTTTTAATATTATATTTTTTCAATTATTTAAACTCCTATAACTCGGAAACTATGGACTTTAGCGACTTGACTCATAGGGCTTTTTTTTGAAGGAAATAAAATTTCCTACAAAATTTCCACTAGCATTTTTGATGTACTTCCATTGGTCTACGTTCTGCAAGCCAATAAAGGTCGATTTCATAGAAAAAATGGCTTCCGCAGCGGATACAAGTGAAACAGCTGGAATCACAGCTAAGTTACTATCAGCACTTTTGAAGAACACTAAATGCCCTACAATTTGCGACTAAAACCGCGTCGATATCATAAAACGCAACTGAGTATTAGAAAGTTAAAAAAAAAAGTAATTTAATTTACGTGTATTTTAAATGGAAAATCGTGGAAATCAAATGGAAAGTACTTAGGATTGGAATTAAGAGCTCAAACTTGGCAGGAATTTTCGTTTTACTATAAAAAACAATATTTTGCTTGATGAACAACGATTAAACTACTTTCGCCGGCAACGAAGCACCCTAATATATATATATATATATATATATATATATATATATATATATATATCTGCGTCAACATATATATATATATATATATATATGTTGACGCAGAGATAATTGTGAACCACTCATAAAATTGTATAATAATAGTATATACAGCGCTGTGTGATGTTGTATGTCAGGAAAACAATAATATTTTTTTGAAATTTTTTTTTGGTTTCGTATATACTTCATTTTTGGATTCAGATAAACAATGATAATTGTCAGACCTGGCTTCATAATTTGCTAATATAAGCCACTTTATTGACCCATTTATACTTATGAGCCAGAAATATTCGAAAAGACACTTATGAGCACACTCAGTAACAAAACGCTTGTGTTCATATCTGAAACACAAAGGCTCATAAGAAATAAGAAATTATCTTATGATTTGCATTGACAAAATTTATTTTATAATTTAATTGATTATTTAGGTAGGAGTGATTAGAAGTGGCAGAAAAAGGTATTCAGCTAAAAGTGGTTAAAAACTCCGTCAGAGTTTTGCTTCTTGAAGAAAAAATATTTATTGTCATCTATGCCCCTTTAGTTTCGACTTTTTAAATCACATTATTTTTCAAAGTTTTAATTGTGTTGTTTGAAATTCAGTGCTCACAACTGTTTTTTATACAATAAATTTTTCTTTACCATTACATTCGTATATTTATGATATCTAACGATACTTGTCAACCATTTAATGTGTTATGTTATTCTCTGTTTAATAATCAGATAATAAATTGACGTGAAACTTCAATTAAGTCATATTAATCAGTATCATGTAATATCACAATTTATCTACCAGAGTTTAGAATTATGATTTTTCGAATGGTCTCATAAGTTTCCTTTGATGTATACACTGATAGATATATAATGAAAGTTAAAAGTTAAAGTTAAATCTAAGCTGAAAAATGTAGAATGCATGCCGTTGGTTTCATATATCCCGTTTAGTATATTTGATTATATATACAACGGCATCACGCTATTTTTTAAACCGTAGAAAAATTTATCATAGATCTATGTTTGACATGATTTGCGAACAGATCATGGAGTAGAAAGTCAGCAGAAATATTCATAAAATATTATTCTAATTAGCGGGATTTGTATATCAATAAATGATTATTCGATCTAAGCTAATTAAAGCGCCATTTATGCAGGTGGTTTCATAAATTCCGTTTGGTACGTTTGAAAATATAAACTACGGCGTCACGCCATTTTTCAATCCTTAGCAAAATTTATCGTGGATCTAATCTTTGCATGATTTGCAGGTCATATATCAGGTCGGTAAACAGCACAAAAACTCAGCAAATAAGTTTTTATTCGCGCATTTCAAATTTGAATAATCAATTTCTCAATTTAAGCTCATAAATTCACAATGACGCAGGTAGTTTCATAAATCCCGTTTAGTGTATTCGTGATCATATAACATGGGGTGACGCTATACTTAAACCTAAGAAAAATTTGTCATAGATCTTTTCTGTACATGATTTGCAAATAAAATTGCACAAATATCAAGCAAATAATTTTTAATTAGCAGATATTGCATATCAATGAATAATTATTTGATCTATGCTACTAAACAGACAATTCATGTAGATGGCTTTATAATTTTCTCTTCGTATATTTGTTAATATATACATCAGCGTCGCGCTTACGTTCAATCCTTAGAGAAATTGATCATCGATTTAATCTTCACATGATTTTTAAGTTATTCATTACGTCTTTAAACAGCACAAACATTAAACAAATAATTTGGTATCTGCGAGTTTTAGATTTAAAAAAACAATTACTGAACCTAAGCTAACAAATTCACAATGAAGAAGGTGGTTTCATGAATCCCGTTTAGTATATCTGTAATTATATACCATGGCGTTACGCTATATTTGAAAACTCAGAGGGAACTTTTTTTTACATGATTTGCGAGTGAAATAGTAGAAATACCTAGCAAGTAATTATTACGTCGCAGGTTTTGTATATCAATAAATGAGTATTTGATCTATGCTACTAAACGGACATCTCATGCGGATGGTTTTATAATTCTCTTTAAATATATTGGTTGATATATACCACAGCGTCACACTATTTTAAAAACTTAGGAGAAATTTATAATGTATCTAATCTTAACATAATTTTCAAGTTATTTATCAGGTCGTTGAACAGCACAAAATTTAAACGTATAATTTGGCATCAGCTAGTTTTAAATTCAAAGAATCAATAACTGAATCTAAGCTAATAAAGTCACAATTACGCAGGTTGTTTCATAAATCCCGTTAAGTATATTTGTAATTATTTACCACGGCGTGACGCTATATTTAAAAACTCAGAAGGATTATTTTTTTACATGATTTGCAAGTAAATAGCAGAAATATCTAGCAAATCATTTTTAATTCGCAGGTTTTGTATATCAATAAATGATTATTTGATCTATGCTATTAAACGGACAAATCATGCAGATGGTTTTATAATTCTTTTTTAGTATATTGGTTGATAAATATCACAGCGTCACTAGTTTGTTCAATCCTTAGAGAAATTTATCATGGATCTAATTTTTACATGATTCACAAGTTATTTATCAGGTCGTTCAACAGCACAAAAATTTAGCAAATAATTTCTTGTAAGCTCGTTTCAAATTTCAATTATCATTTACTTAAACTAAGCTAATAAATTCACAATGACGCAGGTGGTTTCATAAATCCCGTTTAGTATATTTGTAATTATATACCACGGCGTGACGCTATATTTAAATAGCCAGAGTGATCTTTTTTTTTTACATAATTTGCATGTAAAATAGCAGAACTATCTAGCGAGTAATTTTTAAGTCGCAAGTTTTCTATTTCAATGAATGATTATTTGATCTATGCTACTACACGGACAATCAATGCAGATGGTTTTATAATACCACCAATTTAATATAGTGGACACCTAAAACATGCAAACCTTCTCAATAAGACAATTTATAGATAAATTAAGAAAAATATAGATAGCCTAAACTGGGAATCGAACCCAGACCATGTCGGTATCGCGCCGAGTGCTCTACCAGTTGAGCTTTCCGGCACTATACTATTGTCTTTTCGTATATTTGTTGATATATATCACAACGTTACTCTTTTTTTCATCAATTACTTAAACTAAGCTAATAAATTCACAATGACGCAGGTGGTCTCATTAATCTCGTTTACTATATTTGTAATTATATACCACGTCGCGACGCTACATTAAAAACACAGAGGGATCTTTTCTTTACATGATTCGCAAGTGAAATAGCAGAAATATCTAGCAAGTAATTTTTGATTGGCCAGTTTTTTATATAAATTAATGATTAGTTGATCTATGCTACTACACGGACAATTAATGCAGATGGTTTTATAATTGTCTTTGGTATATTTGTTGATATATATCACAGCGTCACGCTTTTTTTCAATCCTCAGAAAATTTATCATGGATCTAATCTTAACATGATTTTCAAGTTATTCATCAGGTCTTTAAACAGCACAAAAATTAAACAAATAATTTGGTTTCAGCCAGTTTTAAATTCAAAAAATCAATTACTGAAGCTAAGCTAATAAATTTACAATTACCCAGGTGGTTTCATAAATCCCGTTTAGTATATTAGTAATTATATACCGAGGCGTGACGCTATATTTAAAACCTCAGGGGGATCTTTTTTTCACATAATTCGCAAGTAAAACAGCAGAAGTATCTAGCAAGTATATTTTAATTTGCGAGTTTTATAGATCAGTGCAAAATCATTCGATGTAAACTACTAACCGGGAAATTTATGGAAGTGGTTTCATAAATCCCTTTTTGTATATTTGTTGATCTATTCTACGGCGTCACGCTATTTTTCAATTCTTACCAAAATCTATCATAGAACCATCCTTTACATGATGTGCAAGTAATTTATCAGGTCGTTAAATAGTACAAAATGTAAACTAATGATTTGTAATTGACGCAATTCCGTTTAGTATATTTGTGAATACATACCAAGGCGTCACGCCATTTTTCAAGCTTTCGTAATATTTATCATGGATCTATTACTCACATGATTTGCCAGTTAATCATCAAGTCGTAAAACAACACAAAAATTAAAAAAATTATTTCTAATCGGTCGTTTTTAAATCTTTGCATTATTTCCCAATTTTAGCTTATAAACGCACAGATAACGTTGGTGGTTTTATAATTTCCTTTTAGTATATTTCTAAATATATATTTTACGGCGCATTGTGTCTATTCCTTTCTAAGTTATCAAACCATTATATATATGGATATACGCTACTCTATGAGTATATCTTATATGCACATTCAGATGCAAAAATGAAGGTTGTGAAGCCTGGCCTACAAAACTGCTGCCATCTGGATTCAGATATATTCTGAAGCCAGGCTCACAATTACCTTTTAGAAGATGGAAGTTGTGAAACCAGGCCTCACAAGTGCAAAAGTTGTCTCACAACACTTCATTTTGTATCTGAAAGTGGCTCCACAACCATCCTTGCATCTACATATATGTATATATATATATATATATATATATATATATATATATATATATATATATATATATACATATGTAGCGACCACGTCACTACTTATATTATTTGATATTAATAATTTCGGATAAGTCCGTCAACCATCGATCGTCATCGATTGCCGAATATTTTCTCCCACGCGGATGCGATATTTGGTAGCAACAGTTCACACAAGTACACAATACAGAGATACACGGCAACTAGCTAACACATATCTAATGCGACCAGCATTATTTTGTATTATATAATTTATTAAATAAAACTAATTATTTATTATTTTGTTAATATAATCAATTGGAGTCAGATAATTTATTTATCGTAGTGATTAAGTTCCAAGAACCACATCCCAGTCACTACATAAATATATACACGTACCGTATAACTTTTTAGACCTTTCTTTAATAGTCCGGGTCGCTTGAATTTAACAGACCAATATTTTTTTTAATGGTACTTGAACATGCAGATTCCGATGAATTTTTTAACAAGTGTTGTATGTCTAGCATCGCTGTAAAAAAATGTATACGTCATCAAATATAAAAAATAACTTATGAAAATAATTTTATGTTTGACAATCTTACCTTTATCAAAATATTGATTTGTAAAAAATTGAGTAGCATCAGGTGTCACGGACAGAGGTATTTTTTTGGAATCTTTATTGTTAATTTTCTCGTCAATAATTTTCTAGAAGAATGAACGAAATAAAACAAGTAATTAATTTTTAATAATTAAACTTTTTGTCATTATAGTTAGAAAAAACAATTTACTAAAAGTGTAAATTTTTTTTTTTTCCATTATATATTTTAAATATTAAATATATCGTTCTTTCATAATACACTTACTAACTCATTAGTATTATTTGTAGACTCTTTAATGATTTTCATGTCTTCACTAGAGGTTAGTAATTTCGATTTTTTAAGATGATTGTCTACTACTATATGGTCAGTATCATCTAAAACTTCAATATCCTGATTGTTATCACTTGATGAAGCAGCCAATCGTTCGGATGTTCTAGGAGGAGGTCCTGAAGACTTAATGGCTTTAAGTACCTCAAACCTTTTTTCTAATACTTTTATGGAACCTAAAATAAAAAAAATTTTATAATTAACTTGATTTATTGTTAAAAAGTTCATAATTTATTAAAATTAATAATTTAAATTGAATAATATTCTTACCAGAAACTGCATTAACCATTGCGTGAAAACATTTCCAACCACCGAGTGGCATTTTTTTAGTATCATGCCATTCAATGACGTGAACTTTTGTAGGGTCATTATCTTCGTCATTTAAAATTTTCCACAATCAAAATCTTTAATGTGATCGACATCAATACCAGGAGTCATTTTCCTATCATCCTCGCCACCAACCCATTTAACCAAGGCCCACATTTTTGGAGGATCTCTGAGTAATTCAATTTCACGATTAATAAAATAAACATTAACCTATTTACAATGAGCATAGGATTTTTTTTTAATTTTTCAATTTATTTTATTTATCCAGCAAAATACATAACCAACAGCGTGTCCTATACAGATGAGAAACATCTATACATAAGTCTGGATTTATGTATAAGTATTGGTACACAATTATTTATTAAAATGGATATAATTGAGGTTATTTTTTTAAATGAAATATTAAATTCTCTGGATAAATTATTTATTTATTAACGATGTATTTATTTTAGTAAAAATATTTGATTATTTTCATTTTTTCTACGACGATATGACAATTTAATATCAAATCTTAATGAAATGCCCGACAAAAAATTTTATTTCTTCGTACAACAATAAAGAAAAATTTATTTACTTTCAATATTATAACTTTTGTACTTACTTTGATTTCCTTGCCATGATTATTAAAGTTGAAATTCGCTTCCAGAACGTAAATTTTAATTTCAATATATATCTAGCACAGTACTACGTCGGATCAAATTTCGGTCTAAATGTGTTTCAGCAGTTGAATGTTGGTCCCACTTTATACTATCAAAACCACCATCTTGATTTATAGATTGGCAACAAACTAGTGTAATATACACTTGTAAATATTACATATCTATGAAAAAAATAATTTTTTTTCTTTTCAATCAAATAAATTAATAATCTGCTATACTTTGCACGTTCATGAATAAATATGTTAGCAATTATTGTTTTTAATTTCTTTTATTCTGCTTACGGAAATTAAATTTACAGTTGATACTACATCGTAGCGGTACTGTGTATGTGCGCACGCAGCCAATTTTGATATAACGTACATTTGACTTCCTTCAGTAAAGTCAAAAACTCACAACCTCATATATTATTAGATCTTTGTATTATTTTTTTAATATATTTTTTGTGTGACATTTCATAGGAATAATTATACTGGACCTGATATAACTTTTTTTTTAATCACATTGCATTGATAATTTATCACATTTGTCCAAGTTATTTAATTTTACTACCCACCAATATTGTTATATTTCGACCATGAAACCTAAAAAACGTGGTCCGTATAAAAAATATCTCTGTCATGGCAGTTCAATAGCCGTGCCAAAAAAGACATTAACTCAATGGAAGTCTAAACGTGCAAAATATTTGACTACGTCGTCCTCTAATTCGTAAGTATTTAATTTTATTATCTTCTCAAATTTGAATACTCGAAGTACAGCTTTTATAAGTATTTACTATAATTGCAGTGATTCTAGTAGTGATAGAGATGATTCTATGCATGAAATATTAAATGACATCAATGTTACGCATGTAAGTTATATTATTTACTTTAATTAATTTTTAATTTAATACCAATACCACGAAATATGCATCGATGAAGATCAAACATCATCTACCTATGGGTTACAGCAACATCCAAGTATTACGAACTATCCAAAAAATGTATTAGTTAGGACCCTGCTTATTTTAGCTATAAAAGTACGAAAAAATCTAGACAATGATGCCATTAAATATATAACAAATTTAGTTGATGCTTTGACCGATATACCTGCGTATTTCACGACATTGTATCATTTTAAACAAATAATTGATGCCGATTCATTTCCTTTTCAAGTTCACCATTTATGTCCTTCTTGTTCTTCATATATTGGAGTGGAATTAAATCCTAATGAAAAATCAAGTCTACAGTGTAATAAATGTGGCATCAATGTACTGATAAGAAAAAAAAAAAACAAATTATCGGGCAATATTTTTTTATACTTACCTCTTACTCAGCAGCTAGTTGAACTTTGTACACTTTATCATGAAAGTTTTTTTGAGTAAAGCGTAATATTTTGAGTGAAAATATCTTACTCAGCAGCTAGTTGAACTTTGTAAACTTTATCATGAAAGTTTTTTTGAGTAAAGCGTAATATTTTGAGTGAAAATATCCTGTCTTAAAATTTTAGTGTCGATGAAACACCTTTATTTAAAAGTTCGCAAACCTCTATCAATCCTGTATTATGTACAATCAACGAGCTTCATCCTCAGCTACGAAAGCTACATATAATGCTGGCTAGTATTTTTTTAGGTCAAGAAAAACCTCCGATGAACGAATACTTAAAGCCATTTGTAGAAGAATCGAAAGTATTAGATTCTGAAGGAATATCTTGCACATTTAATGGAGCAGTATATATTAAAAAATTTAAGATTTTAGTTGGAGCCTGCGATTCGGTCGAGCGACCTAATTTTAGATGTTCAAAAACATTTCGGGGCGAATATGGCTGTAGATTATGTAGGATCCTGGGGAAGAAATTGAGAAAGGTAATGGTCACGTCCAGGTTTATCCAATAGATGACGAAGGAAACGCTTTTGGTGAGGGTTTAGGCTCACATGCAGAAACATCAACGCATGCAGGAAATTGTTAAAAAGGCATCAAAAGTCGTTCAATATCATTTGATATACCCAATTTCGACATTATATAGAATTTCGCCGTTGACTGGATGCATTGCGTTGCATTTGGAGTATGTCGACAATTCTTAAAGTTGTGGTTCGATCCTCAGTATCGTGAATCACCATTTTACCTTGGTACTGTGATCAAAGACATTGATACTTTTCTTATATCTATCAAACCATCACTAAATATTTCTAGAACTCCTCGCAAAGTTTCGGAGAGACTACATCTAAAAGCTCATGAATTAGTCATATGGCTTTTATTTTATTGTCTACCAGCTTTGAAATTATACTTACCACGAAAATATTTGTTACATTGAAGTTTACTAGTTAAAGCAATATCAATACTTCTTAAAACATCTATCTTGGAAACAGAAGTATATTATTCACAACAATGTCTCTCTAAATTTGTAAAAGATGTTGAAATAATTTATGGACTTGAACATGTATTATTTAATGTTCATCTTTTATTTCATTTGCCAAAAAGTGTACTAAACTCGGGGTCATTATGGACTCATAGCGCCTTTTGTTATGAAAATTTCCACCATTAAAGAAATTGTTAAAAAGCTCTAACTCAGCTGAGCTACTAATTCTAGAGTCTTTGCGGTCTGTGTTTGCTTTCAATAAATTAAAAGAATTTCTTTATCAAGACTTAACTCCGCGTCAACAAAAATTATTGGAAGAGCTAGTACATAAAAAAAAGCATTCAAATCATTTAATGAAAGTTGGAGAAATCAAAATAGTTGGTAAAAAAGAATCTACAAATAAATTAACTAGTGGCCATAACTGAGCACTACGTCGACTCAATATTAAAATAGATGATAACAGCTATGTTAAATATTATAAAAGAATAATCGTTAATAAAGAATTAATTCACAGTAAACCGTACACTAAAGTTCGAAAACGAAATAGTTATTCGGTACTATTGTCGGGCGGAGAAATTTTTGAAATCGATATCTTTTTAGTCGTAAAAATACATCAAGAAGCAGTGTGCTTTGCTATAGGAAATTACTTAGAAAAATGTCAAAATACGTATTTTCCTGGTAGACGATTGCAGCACTTAATTTTCACAAAGCTTCTAACTGCTTCTCAACCTTTAGCTGCGATTGATGCAAAAATCACAATGGTAGTGGAGCCGATTAACAAACATTGTCTTGCTTGTGTGCATCCAAACAAATTTGAAATGTTGACCTAATGTTTATGGAGCATTTTAAGAGAATTATCTCGAATATGATATCAATATATGTATAAAGTAACTAACATTAAAACTATAAATTAATACTGATGTTTATCCACGAGCACAATAATGAAATAATATGATATATCATTTCAATATTTCATTTTAGATACAATAGTTCACACCACGCAACCTAAGTATAATTATAATCATAAATCATAAGGCAAACAGCAGAAAATGTAAATGAATGAAACAATCATTACATAAAATTTTTAAGGATTTTAGCTGTATAGATACAAATACAATAATAATGGGAAATAAAAAAATAAATAAATCTTCTTAAAAACTAAATCGTTTGAAAAACTGGTTTTATGAAATTGCAATGTTCACTTTTATATACATTAGACCGGTTAAAAAAAATCGACTATTTTTTTTTTTTCAAAACCCGCAGTGAAATATCTTTCTAGCCATGAAAAAAAAAACCCGTGAAAACGGGAGCTCTTAATATCAATTTTGAAAGGTCGCTCATCGTAAATTGCTCTCCTTTAAAAGTAATTAGAGTTGAGAGTTCAGCATATAAATGAATTAACCATTTTTTAAATATTTTTTTTTTTTAATATATATTTTTTTTAATTTTTCTTAAATATTTCAGAATTATTATTGAAAAAAAAATTTGTCTTGAAATATTAAACTATCAAGTTTAACGTCGTTGACAAAGTAGAACTTTATTGGTCCACTATGAGGAATAAACGACTTTTTAATTTAAAAAGTCTGAACTCAATTCTCTCTTCGAAGTTTAAAAAAAATATGAATTGCGATGAGCGGTGTGGCTCAATAAGTTATAGATCAAATTGAACGGAATATAGTATAGTGCCGGATAGCTCAACTGGTATAGCACTCGGCCCGATACCGAAATGGTCTGGGTTTTTCTTTACTAATTTGACCAATTTAATATGGTGGAAACCTAAAACATGCAAACCTTCTCAATAAGACAATTTGTAGGTAAATTAAGGAAAGTATAGATAGCCCGAACTGGGAATCGAACCCAGAAAACTGAATAAGTGCCGTCTTTTTATCAAAATGTCATTGTTGTGTTATTGATATTTAATTGTTGTTAGTAGCATTTTATTGTTCATAGTTTTGACAGCTGAAGTGGAAATCGTAAATTCAATAAACTGAAAATAATCGTGTGAAACTCAAAGCTATTATCTATACCATTTAAAAATTGTAAAATAATTTTTTTGGAAGATGAGTTTTATTATAATACCACAATTTAAAAAAAAAGGTTAACATGATTACATGCTCAACTTTAAACTCGAATAACTTTTAAAGGAGTAGACTTAGAGAAAAAACATAAGAGACAATTTATTTAGAGCGTTCAATTTCCTTCAAAAATATGTATCTCTCACCCTGACATGTTAATTCCAAAATGAATTTTTTTTCCATGTTATTCAAACGTAAAATAGAAATTTACGATGAGCGACTTTTCAAAATTAATATTAAGAGCTTTCGGTTTTACGGGCTTCTTTTTTCATCATTAAAAAGATATTCCACTGCGGGTTTTGAAAAAAAAAAATAGACGATTTTCTTGAACCGGTCTAATATACATATATTTATATATATATATATATGTATATATATATATATATATATATATATATATATATACACATATATATATATATATATATATATATATATATATATATATATATATATATGTATTGATGTGCAAATGGGCATGAATATACACTGACATATATGTATGTAATTATTTCGAAGATATATCTCCCACAATGTTATATACTGAGATTCCATCATATATTCCAAAATATAATCTACGATAGATTCCAGCATATAATCTAGGATATATTCCAAAATATATACTAGTATGTATCCTAGCATATATTCCAGGAAATATACTAGTATACATCCTGAAATATATGCTAGGATACATACTAGTATATATTCTAGTATATATGCCAGCATATATACTTACTGCATATATCTGCTCATATATCTTTGGGCAAATCTAAGTACATCCTGCATATATGACTTTATATATGCAGGAGTATATCTCTGGCATATATGTGTGTGTATATATTTTTGGCGTGGAGGATGATCACCCATATAATACATCACCACGAAAATCTGATATCGAATATATCAACCTATCATCACTGTTGGACAGGAAACAGGAGTGAACAGGACAAGGTTGGTAGAAATAATGGAATAAATACTACAGAATGGAGTTGAGGTAGAGGCAAGAAATTGTGAAGGCGTAACAGCTGCGCATCTAAATGTATGACATATGTACATGGAAAAATTTTTTTATTGATCATGATGTGAATATTGATATTGAGGATGAAAAAGGAAGAACACCATTATTCTACGCGGTGGAATATGGGCAATCGGAAAAAGTAAACGCATTATTAAAACAAGAAGCTAGAGTGAATAATAGAGATTGCCATGGAATGACAACGCTGTTCATGATATTTAAGAAAATCATGTCTCGCAGATATAAAGGAAAATATTTGTATAGTCCAGATCACATAAGAAAGATGAAAATAACGGGAATGCTAACGAGATTTGGAGCCGATGTCAATCAGCAGACGACTAATGGACGCGTAACACCATTGCTCCTGGCAGGAGCAAGGGGATATGACGAGATTGTAGCAATGCTGTTAAAAAATGGGGCAAATATTTATTTAGAAGACAAAAAGGGAAGATACGTGGTGGAATATTGCAGATATGCGTGGCAAGATGATGATTTGCCTGTGTTCAGTCACGAGCTTGATTGATTTGAATCAAGCTTCGTGCATTTCCGCTCGGTTCGGGAGTTGCCGAACTTGCTACTGACTGAAGGTCAGGATAGTACTGGGTCACACGCTATTTGGGCCCGGCACATACAAATTCTAACTCAGGATCGTGTCAAGACGTCAGTATATCAAGGCTGCTATTTATTGAGAATAAATAAATTGTTCTTTCGCTAATAATTAATTGTTAATTAATTATTGCTGACTTAACCGCTACTGACCACGTGTCAATTTATACGTGAATAAAATAACTTTGAGTTGCATTCGCTATCGCGTATTATTTTCTAGTCGCATTCGCTCTTGACTATAAGTTCTCATAATTTTTAAGTGTAAATAAATCTATAATTTATTTAGTGACAAAACCTGAGTAATTCTTAATTGTTTAAGTAACCTCGTCTAAACAAGATCCAATTAGTTTATTCGCTCATTTTACATTTTGGTCCTTCGAGCCGGGTCTGGCGAAATTTAAACAATTAAACATTATTTAAAATTAAAAATCTGAAAAAAAAATTGTGAGAAAAAGTGTAATGTCAGTTTGTGTCGTGAAAATCGCTAAGTGCCGTGGGCATTCCTGAGCACTGCTAGAGTGCTGCCCAGGGTGATCTATTTTACACACCGGTGTAAAAAGACTTTCAAAAAAAAAAAAAGATCGAAAACTCAGCGTCGGTTTCACGTACCGCTTGCATTTTGTGCCACGTCAAATCAAGATGGCCGCCGAAGCTCAAATCGCTCTTCAAATGCAACGCATCGACACGATGCGCAATATGTCCAACCGCTTGACTGACGCTGTACTCGCTACCCAAGGTGCCGCCGCCATTGACGTAGAACTCGCTATCCTGACGGAATTGTGGAACCGTTTCAACACAACTCACGAGAGGCTGCATGACGATGTACCTGATATCATTGCCAACGAATATCATACAGGTAATGCTTATGAAACTGCTAACGTTGCTTACACCTCTCTTAGAGTGAGACTCAGCGCTGCTAGGCCCGCTCCAGAACCGGTTCATGAACTTCCTGCCGCTAATCACGATCAGACCGCTTACTTTGGAGGCGCGCATAAGGCTAACCTGCCGCAAATTAAATTGCCCACCTTCCAGGGTTCCTACGACGGATGGGATTCATTTAAAGACCTGTTCACCTGGCTGCGTGATAAACGAAGATTCGCTGACCGGGTCTCAAAAAATGCATTACCTGAAAACGCAGGTAAAAGGTGAAGCTGCTGCTCTACTCGCTAACTTACAGGTTACAGATAACGCTTTCCAACCTGCTTGGAATTTGCTGAATACTCGCTACACAAATCCACGCAGATTACTCGATGTGCATATCGATGATTTGCTGGATCGTCAACCTGTGACTTCACACTCCGCTGCTGATCTGGATGCGCTGCTACTCGCTAATAAAAAATCGCTGGACGCTATCGGTGCACTGGGTATTCCAATTGGTGAGTTGGACCCCTTCTTAATTCGCTTGACTGTTCGCTGTTTGCCATCAGACTTGAGGATGGAATGGATGGTTTCGCTTGGGTTATCCAATGAGTTTCCCACTTACCAACAGCTGCACGACATGCTCAAGGCCAAGGTTCGTGCGTGGGAAAACTCAGAGATTGGCGCAAAAATAACCTCTACACAATCTAAGAGTGCTAGTGAAAGACCACCATCACTTAAGTCTTACGCCAAGTCAGCCCCGACAAACAAGCAGGTTAAGTTTGGAAACAGTCGATCCGCTACCTTATCAACGCCATCTACATCTATTGGTTCCGCTAGTTACGTCACTTTCACTCCCAAGGACCGTACGAGTGAACCGGGCATGTGCCCAATCTGCACGGAGAAACACTTTGTTCTCTTTTGCCCCAGCTACCAGAAGGCGTCGCCACTGAACAGAAGAACGATTGTACAGCATTATCGTCTCTGCTTCAACTGTTTGGAACGCCACCGCTACGCTGACTGCAGGATTAAGCAGAAGTGCCGCCATTGTGATCAACCACATCACACGTCAACGCACCTTGACGATGGTGCTGCCTCTAAACCAGCACAGGACGCTCCTGTAGCTGACCCAGGTAACAAATAGTTCCAATTTTGGCAACTTTTGTTTTGTATTCGCTAACTTTGTCTGCTTTCAGCTCATTCGCTCAATGTTTTACTCGCTACCGCTATTGTTAAGTTGAATTCGCTAACAGGAAGTACATGTACTGCCCGTGTACTTATTGATCAAGGATCGGAGTTATCCTTTGTGACGCATTCGCTAATCAAGAAGCTGGATATTCAACTCAGTAAAGCAGCTGTACCATTACGTGGGATTGGTAATGTGTCAGCTGGGCATTCGCTTGGATCATGCAAGATGATGCTGCATTCGCTACACAACAACGCTTCTATTACTGTCCAAGCTCATGTGCTTGCTCTATTGACGGTAAACTTACCGCCATTTACGCTAACTAAGAAGAAGAGATGGCCGCATATAACTGGGCTGCAACTCGCTGATCCAGACTTCTTGACATCACGACCTATTGACATCATTCTGGGTGCAGCACCAGCTGCACATATAATCAACGCTAAAATACGAAAGGGGAGTGACAATGACCCAATCGCTCAGTCAACATCGCTTGGCTGGATCATATATGGATCTGTGGACACCGCTACATCAAAATTGACCGGTTATGGTCATCATGTCGCTGTTGATGATCAACTACAAGACTTGTTAAGCAAGTTTTGGTACCAAGAAGAGCCACAGACAGAATTTGCTACACGCTATACTGAAGAAGAAAAAGAGTGTGAACAACACTTTGTCAATACACACTACAGACAGTCTGATGGTCGATATGTCGTTTGCTTGCCGCTTAAATCTTCGCCAAGTCAACTGAGTGATTCGCTCAGAGCTGCACAATACGCTTTACTACGTCTTCGCAAACGATTGGAAGCTGATCCAGTCTACAAGAAGGTGTACTTCGACTTCCTGAAGGAGTATGAAGACTTGGGACACATAAAACGTCTGAAATTAAAGGATCTACCACCGAACAGCTACCTGTTGCCTCATCATGGTGTTCTGAAAGAACAGAGCACTACCACCAAGCTCAGAGTGGTATTCAATGGGTCCTGGAAAACAACATCTGGCGTATCTGTCAACGAGATACTTCATGTGGGCCCAAAGATTCAAGTTGACATCAGTGATGTACTTATTCGCATCCGCTGCCATCGCTATCTCTTCGCTACTGACGTTACAAAAATGTTTCGTCAGATTGCAGTTGACAAGGAAGATCATCATCTACAGTGCATACTCTGGTTTGACGAAGATGACATCCCAATAGTATTTGCACTCGCTACTGTTACTTATGGAACAACATTGGCTCCATATCTCGCTGGAAGAGCACTTTTACAACTCGCTGAAGACGAAGGAAATAAATTTCCGAAGGCTGTCGAACTGCTAACTAACACACGCTACGTTGATGACATCTATGGAGGTGCAGATGAACTCGCTGAGGCAATCCAAGTTGCTCTCGACACAAAAAATATGTGTGCCACAGGATGTTTTCCGCTTGCCAAGTGGGCAAGTAATTCAACTGAATTACTCTCTCAAGTCGCTCTAGTTGAAGCCCAAGAAGATACACCAAGAGAGCTTGGGGATACTACAGTAAAAGTGCTCGGGCTAACCTGGAATTCAACACAGGATAAATTCCAGTTCGGCTATCCGCTTCCAGAAGCATCACCAACAACTAAACGCACAATTTTATCTGAAATTGCTCGCTTGTTTGGCCCACTGGGGTTTTTGGCACCGATCATCGTGAGAGCCAAGATGTTAATGCAGAAGCTATGGCTGCAGAACTTTGACTGGGATGCTGCGCTATCACCGTCGCTTCTTTGAGAATGGAATTTGTTTCGAAATGAACTACATCAGATCTCGAAGATTCAGATACCTCGTTGAAATCATGTAAAAAATAGTGTATCCATCGAATTACATGGATTCTCTGACGCTTCACAACTCGCTATGGCTGCTGTAGTTTACCTAAAAGTTACTGACGCTACTGGAAGCTCCAATATTTCGCTAGTGTGTGCCAAAACACAAGTTGCACCGCTGAAGCCTACAACAATACCAAGAATGGAGCTCAATGCCGCTGTCTTACTCGCTCAACTGGTACTCTACGTCAAGAAAGTCTTGAAACTTGAAAACATACCAGTTTTCTTGTGGACAGACTCCGCTGTATCCTTAACGTGGATACGAAACAACCCAGCTAGATGGAAAGTCCACATTCGCAACAGAGTTACCAAGATTCAAGAATCGCTACCAAGTGTCAACTGGAACTTTGTTCCTGGGAAACTTAACCCAGCTGACTGCGCTTCAAGAGGTTTAACAGCAGCCAAACTAGAACAGCATTCGCTATGGTGGACGGGACTAAAGTGGCTCAGTCAATCAAAAGATAACTGGCCATCCTTTGATATCCCTACGCAGACGGAATCACATCTTGAAGAACGTCCAGATCTGGTTTTTACCATCTTTAGGGCAGATTCACACCCGCTATACACGCTACTAGAAAAATTCTCTAAGTTGTCACCTTTACTTCGCACGCTTAGAATCTGTCTTCGTGCCATCGCTAAATTTAAAAAAGTGCCACAGTCCACACTGGACACACCACTATCTACAGTTGACCTGGAACTCGCTAAGACTTTGCTGATCAAGTATACTCAAAGTCAGTACTATTCGCAAGAGCTGGAGCTATTGAAAGATGGTGATTCTCTACATCGAAATCATCATCTCGCTAAATTGATTCCCTACGTCGACTACAACGGAGTACTCAGAGTCGGCGGTCGCTTGAAGAATTTGCTGCTGGATGATGAACAGAAAAATCCAGCCATTTCACCAAGGTCATCACGCTTAAGTACGCTATTGATAGATCATTCGCATCAAAGGTCATTCCATGGGGGAACTCAATTGACTCTCGCTGATCTACGGAGATCTGTCTGGATAGAAGGTGGTCGAGTTCCAGTCAGATCACACATTCTTCGATGCGTCGTGTGCACGAGACATAGAGGTGTTCGTGCACAACAATTAATGTGACAACTGCCATCCGCTCGTGTAAGACCATCTAAAGCATTTTTACACACTGGAATAGACTACGCTGGGCCAGTAACACTGACGACTTTCCAAGGTCGAGGTGCCAAAACCTATAAAGGATGGATCGCTGTGTTTGTATGTCTCGCTACGTCCGCTATACATATTGAAATTGTCACCGATTACTCTATTGACGCTTTCGTCGCAGCATTTAGAAGATTCACTAGTCGAAGAGGCGCCTGCAGTATCCTATACTCGGACTGTGGTACAAATTTTGTAGGAGCAGACGCCACGCTAAAGAAAGAATTCGCAGCAAGATCAAGGCAGCTAAAGGAACTTCAGTATTTACTCGCTACAGATGGCACAGACTGGAAGTTCAACCCACCAAGCGCTCCTCACTTTGGTGGCAAGTGGGAAGAGCCGTAAAGTCAATCAAGTTCCATCTCATACGAACTATTGGTGAATCGCTATTGACTTACGACCAACTCGCTACAGTCTTAATACAGATTGAGGCTGTGTTAAATTCAAGACCGATCGCTCCACTATCTGAAGATCCTGCAGATTTAACCGCTCTAACTTCTGGACATTTTCTCATCGGTGAACTGCTAATGAACCGACCCTCGCTACTGGAAAATAATTCTGGAAGAGATTTTGGAAGGATGGTCCTCAGAGTACCTGCAACGTCAGCAATCTATTTCGAAATAGCATAATCCGCAAAACAACATCAAAGTGGGTTCATTAGTCTTGTTGACTAATAAAAGATTCCCATCGAATTGGCCGCTTGCTCGAGTACTCGCATTACATCCAGGCAGAGATAGCCTGACTCGAGTAGTCACGCTAAAGACCACTACCACGAAACTTGTACGACCAATCGCTAAGCTGTGTGTACTACCAGTTCACTCTCCAGAGGACAATCCAGTCGACACCGTCGCTAGTGCTGAGGAGAATGTTCAGTCACGAGCTTAATTAATTTGAATCAAGCTTCGTGCATTTCCGCTCGGTTCGGGAGTTGCCGAACTCACTACTGACTGAAGGTCAGAATAGTGCCAAGTTACTCGCTATTTGGGCCCGGCACATACAAATTCTAACTCGGGATCGTGTCAAGACGTCCTGAAAACCCGCTACAAGCTGACCAATCACAAAATTCGTTTTATATTGGTCAGCCTATGAGAAAGCTCGCTATCAACTGCTACCTGTTAGCGCGCTTTCAAGCCAATAGGAAAATTCGTTATATGCAGCAAAGCTGCCACGTCGACACCAAGCTCTTCGACGACTCAACGACGCTACCAATTTTCATTCTACAACGTGTCTTTTGCTACTTGCAACCTCGTGCTTGAACCGCTTCAGTAATTAATAACTTGTGATATTAAACTAAGCCGCTACGCTGAATTATCCTCAATATTTAGACAGTATACCAAGGCTGCTATTTATTGAGAATAAATAAATTGTTATTTCGCTAATAATTAATTGTTGATTAATGATGGCTGACTTAACCACTACTGACCACGTGTCAGTTTTTATACGTGACTAAAATCATTGAGTTGCATTCGCTATCGCGTATAAATTATCTAGTCGCATTCGCTATTAATCATAATTCTCATAATTTTTTAGTGTAAATGAATCTATAATTTATTTTGTGATAAAATCTGAGTAATTTTTAATTGTTTAACTAACCTCGCCTAAACCAGATCTTATTAGTTTATTCGCACATTTTACATTATTATTATTATTATTATTATTATTATTATTATTATTATTATTATTATTATTATTATTATTATTATTATTATTATTATTATTATTATTATTATTATTATTATTATTATTATTATTATTATTATTATTATTATTATTATTATTATTATTATTATTATTATTATTATTATTATTATTATTATTATTATTATTATTATTATTATTATTATTATTATTATTATTATTATTATTATTATTATTATTATTATTATTATTATTATTATTATTATTATTATTATTATTATTATTATTATTATTATTATTATTATTATTATTATTATTATTATTATTATTATTATTATTATTATTATTATTATTATTATTATTATTATTATTATTATTATTATTATTATTATTATTATTATTATTATTATTATTATTATTATTATTATTATTATTATTATTATTATTATTATTATTATTATTATTATTATTATTATTATTATTATTATTATTATTATTATTATTATTATTATTATTATTATTATTATTATTATTATTATTATTATTATTATTATTATTATTATTATTATTATTATTATTATTATTATTATTATTATTATTATTATTATTATTATTATTATTATTATTATTATTATTATTATTATTATTATTATTATTATTATTATTATTATTATTATTATTATTATTATTATTATTATTATTATTATTATTATTATTATTATTATTATTATTATTATTATTATTATTATTATTATTATTATTATTATTATTATTATTATTATTATTATTATTATTATTATTATTATTATTATTATTATTATTATTATTATTATTATTATTATTATTATTATTATTATTATTATTATTATTATTATTATTATTATTATTATTATTATTATTATTATTATTATTATTATTATTATTATTATTATTATTATTATTATTATTATTATTATTATTATTATTATTATTATTATTATTATTATTATTATTATTATTATTATTATTATTATTATTATTATTATTATTATTATTATTATTATTATTATTATTATTATTATTATTATTATTATTATTATTATTATTATTATTATTATTATTATTATTATTATTATTATTATTATTATTATTATTATTATTATTATTATTATTATTATTATTATTATTATTATTATTATTATTATTATTATTATTATTATTATTATTATTATTATTATTATTATTATTATTATTATTATTATTATTATTATTATTATTATTATTATTATTATTATTATTATTATTATTATTATTATTATTATTATTATTATTATTATTATTATTATTATTATTATTATTATTATTATTATTATTATTATTATTATTATTATTATTATTATTATTATTATTATTATTATTATTATTATTATTATTATTATTATTATTATTATTATTATTATTATTATTATTATTATTATTATTATTATTATTATTATTATTATTATTATTATTATTATTATTATTATTATTATTATTATTATTATTATTATTATTATTATTATTATTATTATTATTATTATTATTATTATTATTATTATTATTATTATTATTATTATTATTATTATTATTATTATTATTATTATTATTATTATTATTATTATTATTATTATTATTATTATTATTATTATTATTATTATTATTATTATTATTATTATTATTATTATTATTATTATTATTATTATTATTATTATTATTATTATTATTATTATTATTATTATTATTATTATTATTATTATTATTATTATTATTATTATTATTATTATTATTATTATTATTATTATTATTATTATTATTATTATTATTATTATTATTATTATTATTATTATTATTATTATTTCTTTTTTTTTTAGTTAAATGCTCAGGGGGTTATCCCCGGTAGTCCGACTCTACCGAGGGCCTCACCTGAGCGCCAAATCATTACTGCTGCGATGCTTCATCAACAAGATGATCAGCATGCGCAGCAGGCCAAGTTTCGTTGCCTTAGGAGACGGAGGGATCCGAGAATAACAGCCTTTTGCATCCGCGATGCCAAAAACTCAACTTGCGGAGAACAAGTTGGGATTTTAGCCAATGCAGACACAAAAGTCTGTTTCATCCCTCCTAGGACGCCAACAATAAGTACGACAAGCTTGACACGGTAGCCTGGGTAGAGTTTGCCAATTTCAAACAGGAGATCCTGATATATTTCGTGTTTGTGCTCTTCTTTAACCGTGATGTTATACTCAGCAGGTGCTGAGAACTCGATAACATAAATGTCACGAGCGGTTTTATTAAAGAGCACAATATCAGGTTTATTGTGATCGATTTTCCGCGTTGTTGCGAATGGCACGTTCCAATAAATACGGCAACGGTCATTCTCAACAACTTGCGGAATATCTCCTGGCAGATAAGGCAGCACTGGTGTTTTATCGATACCGTGAGTATGTCTTAGGTGGTAGTAAAGTACTCGCAGAGCAGCATTGTGACGCTGGACATATGCATTTCTTGCCAGCACAGGACATGCTGACAACAGATGCATAAGCGTCTCAGGATGTTGCTTACACACCCTACACAAAGTGTCGGGTAGCTGCATCTGGAGCACTTTAGCACGGTATTCAAGAGTATTGATAACACCATCTTGGCAGGCAAAAATATATCCTTCGGTCTCAGACATCAGGCCAGCTGACCTGAGGAAGGAAAACGTCAGCTGCTCGGACAAGCCATGTTCACGCACGTGTTTAAAGAACACGCTGTGCATGGACTTGTCCATATGTGTGCTGAGCAGTTTTTGTTGCTCAGCATTGCTGATGACCCTCTTAAATTCCTCCTTAGGGAGTTCGATAAGAGGGTTTACTCTTCCAAGACCGAGGGATTTTGCCGCGTAGATTGCTGCCTTATATAAAAACGTTCCCTTATGCCTATTCTCATGACTATGAACAATTTGCATAAGGAAGTCGTTTTCATCTGCAGTGAAATTGACAACCTCGTATGTTATACCCAAAACCAAACGATCGTGTAGACACTCCAAGCTCTGTAAACCTCTCCCTCCGATGTGCCGGGAAAGGTATAATCTGGTGATGGAGGATTTAGGGTGCATGCTCCGATTCATATTCATGACTTTGCGTGTCTTGATATCGAGATCTCTGAGTTCTTTTCGGGCCCATTTCAGAACACCGAAAGAGTAGAGGAGTACCGGGACAGCAAGCATGTTTGTTGCAGAGACTTTGTTTTTCCCGGAAAGTTCTGATGACCAGATTTTCCGGAGTCTCCGCACATACTCGCTGCAGAGAGTCGTTTTGATTTTCGAGGCGTCCTGCATAGGACTCCCGTCAATCCCTAGATATTTGTACGACTCTCCGGCGTCAAGATGGTCAATGACGCTCCCATCTACTAACTCGATATCCTCACGCACATCAGAACACTTACCCTTCACCAGATTAACGACCGCGCACTTGTCCAACCCAAAAGCCATGCCAACATCCCGGGTATACTCCCCTACAATATTCAAGGCTGTCTGAAGGTGTTCCTCATCAGAAGCATACACCTTCAGATCATCCATGTAGAGTAAGTGGGTGATCGAATACTTTCGATCATTTGATGGACCCACTGAGTATCCACGGGTGCGGCGTAGCGCAACAGATATTGGCAGCAGTGAGATACAAAACAGCAGAGGGCTTAGAGAATCTCCCTGAAAGACTCCTCGTTTGTACTGTACAGCTTCGGTTACACGTTTGTCGTTGCCACATGAAATGTGGAACCGTGTTCGCCAAAGCTGCATCGTACGCCGAATGCATCCCACTGTATCGCGATTGACCCCAAGGCATTTGAGCAAAAAGAGAATAAGCTCATGAGATGTTGAGTCAAATGCCTTGCGGTAGTCAATCCAGGCCATTGACAGGTTGCGCTGATAGCAGATCGCGTCTTGAATGACACAACGATCCACTAACAGATTCTCTTTGCAACCTGACAGGCCTCTTTTACTGCCACGTTGTTCGTATATCTGCTGCCATACAGGGTCTATCTCCTGCAGAATGCGATTATTCAAGATTTTGGTGAAAATCTTATAAACCGCATTCAAACAGGTGATAGGCCTGTAGTTTTTCGGGTCAGACAAGTCTCCTTTCTTTGGGATGAGCACGGTTCGCCCTTCTACAAGCCAGCATGGAATTGGTTCATTACCTCTGATGAACGCTGTAAAAACCCGGGCCAGATGACTATGGGTAGAAGTTAATTTCTTCCACCAAAATAGGTTAATGCCATCTGGACCCGGAGCAGCCCAGTTCTTACCATTGTTCAGAGCTGAACGAACTTCTTCCACGCTGACTTCGGGGCTCTCTTCATCAGCATTGTCGTTGCAATGTTGTCGACAAAATGCTTCGAAGTCGTTGAGAGCTGGAGTGTCACGATTCACGTTCGGTTGATCACCATACAACTCGGACCAGAAAGCTTCTACTTGCTCGATGGATGGGGAATCGCCAGAAACAGATGTCTTAGGTGTCAGAAAGCGTGAAGGACTTAACCGAAACAAAGAGTTATCGGTAAGCCGCTTCAGCTTTTTCTCTAGTGACTTTTTAGCAGTCACTAGAGCCCGCAACCTGTTAAGGGAACCTTCTTTGATATTAAGAAGATTCTCCTTATTCAGTGTGTGATGCTGATAGCGTAGTCCAGCCGCAATGCGGCGGACTTTGGATGTAAATGCTTTACGTGCATTTACATACTCAATCACACACTGAATGCGGGAGACATGTTTCCGGAGATCATCAATCTTTAGTGACAGCTGCCCAATGCGCCCTCTCATCTTTGCCTCAGGAGAAGAAATATTTCTCCTCGCTGGAGGTAAGAGTGAGGAAGCAGCATCATAGACAGCTTGATTGATGGTGAGCAAAATAGAGTCTTCCTGAATCCGGGCAGATAGTTCTTGGTTTACCGTGTCAAGTAGCTGTTTTGGGTAGTGTATCTTCTTTGAGATACATACTTGTCGCCTTTCAAAATCATTGTCAGCGTCTTCAGAAGAACGGCGTCTCTCTTGATGTAACTGTGCTGGAAAAGACAGACGATGAGATAATCGTCTGTTCATTAACAGTGATCTCCGTGTTCGCCGGAGATGAGAGGCATAGTCTCGGAGATGTTGTTGTGACAGATGGCTGTAGTTAGGATGCATATTGCTCCAGAGAGCATGCATCCTCGCCATGTAGCCTCTCCGCTCCGGTTCACTGTTATTATAGCACATCAAGAGATCGGCTCGTAATTCCTCCGTCCACCTAAATGCAGTCCGTTGTTCGCCAAGGTCGTCATCGTTCGGAATCTCGGTACTCCGCCCAGCTAGTGGGTTGCCCTCATCCGAGAAGGGCAGGTTGTGGGGAGCACTTCCTGGTTCAGTATTGTCTTGAACTCAGTATTACTTTACGTTGGGGAGTTAACCCAACGTAAAGTTTGTTGTGCGATTGGTAGGCCAGCAGATGGGAGGCCAGCCTACATTGCCCACGATGCGCCACGGGGTAAATAAGACCCCCGCTGGCCGCACAACATGCACCGCGGGCGTTATTATTATTATTATTATTATTATTATTATTATTATTATTATTATTATTATTATTATTATTATTATTATTATTATTATTATTATTATTATTATTATTATTATTTAAAAAATACATAGGCTTGATTGAAACTTAGGCTTTGCGCTCTGACAGGTACAGATTCTGTCCTCCCTTTATTCTCCTCATGTATGTTTTAAATTACGGCTACCAAATTATGTAAATAATGGACAAAAATGTGCTAATAAAAGCAATAATAAAGAGCAAGACACGAATTTATATTACATTCGCATTCTCTTCAAGCCTTTAATTTTGAATGGACCTGTTTTGCTCTAGTCTGCCTTATGAGCTAATTTTTTTTCCTTTCGATTATGAATTGACACTGTGCCATTCGATGTTCCGAAGTTTCAGTGGAAGCACTTCGCATTCGAAGTAAATTGGGATATTTTCATGCAGATAATTGATTTCGGAATGATTTAAATTTTATTTCAATACACATTCACGTCGATTCAATATTTCAATGCTGAAGTAAGCTTTCCTTTGGAGTGAATTTCACTTCCAGTGAATGAAATCAATAAAATATCATCTGCATCGAAACTACTCCGAATTTAATTTGCGTTCACCCTAAAAGTTATTTAAGAGGTGATTGAACACTAAGTTTCGATATTATCAAAGTTCGAAGAGATTTAATTTCATTACTTATCAAGAGTTCAAACACAGATTAAGCGATTACCTGACCGTTGATCTGAGGACAATTGACATACGACAATTGATCCGCGACAATTGATCCCAGCGACAATTGATCCTAACGACAATTAGTCCGAGCGATTATTCATCCGCCGATAATTGATCCATGCGAAATTTCGTACTCCATTTAATAATACTAATAATTTTTTTTTTTATTATATATATATATATATATATATATATATATATATATATATATAATTATATATATATATATAGATATATATTTATTTTCTCATCACTAATGATGCGTGTGTGTAATTTTAAAAATATACTCACATACAAATAAATGTGAAAAATTACGCCTTTTTTTCACTGACTTTGTGTGCGTGTAATTTTGATATTCTTCATTTAATAATACAAATGAAATTTTTTCGGATAACTTATCGCTCGAATGAATTGTCGCTAGAATTAATTGTCTACGGATGAATTGTTGCTGGGATTAATTGTCGACGGATCAATTGTCGCGGATCAATTGTCTTCGGACAAACGGTCGTGTCACCGATTAAGCAACCCTCGCAACCTTGAGCTCGCATGAAAATACCGTGGAAACTCTACAGACTCACCGTAAATGCTCGGTGGGAACACCGTGGATTCGTTCCATTTTTCCACGATGAAATCACAGTAGTTCCATAGCAATTTGATTACGTTTCCCCAATATTTCTGATGTGTTCCCACGGTGCTCCCACAGTCATTCCACGACAAACACATGGTGTAGTAATGCTGAAAATACGCTAAATGTTCCACGGTTGAGTAAAAGTTTGTCAATGATAATTCAACGAGTTCGCAATCATTATGCGATAAATTTACCGTAGAAACATTCAATGAAATTCAGGCAGCCATACACCGCTGTGTAGCTAAAATTCAATTTTTTTACGATATTCACACTAATATCACCATTTAATTACAAATTCGCTTTCATTCAAAGCATAATTTATTTTTTCAAAACATTCAAACATTACAAAACAGCCTTTGTAATAATATCAATTAAATTGATAATGCTAAAGATTAAATTTAGATTAAATTTAAGTCATTAAATAATTTAAGCAGTAGTCAATATACTAATATCAGTAATCGTTATTCTTATAATTACATTCGATCACTAAAACATATTTTATTAGATTTAACAACACATATTTTTTTTTTCATTATTTACGTCTGAGTAACGTGTATAATAAGTTAGATTTTCATAATTTTCATTTAGAACTGTGAGATATTATTTCGTAGAAAATTAATCGTTCTACAAAAAGTTTCTTATCATTTTTTGATAAATCCATCTGTTCAAAAGTTATTGGAACTTGAAGTCAAGTTATAGTAAATTCCAAAATCTTTTTACTTGTCCGGCGAAACTGTCATACTTATCACTATAAACTATCATACTTATTACCAAGAAAAGCCAGTTTATAAAAAACATTTCATGAATATTAATTATAAATTGTGAATTATATATATAAATATAAAAATATCATTTATGAACTTTTCCTAGATTATGGTGTGAAAAATTTATCAGTGATAAAAATTGTATCAAAACTTTAAAAGTCTTTTAAAAATTTGAAGTTAATTTTGAAAATTGTGTAAAAACTTCAAATGTTTTAAGTATTTGAAGTTTATTTTATGTAAGTATTATTTTTAATAAGTTAATAGAATAATTACTAATTTAAGTAATAAGTCATTGAATATTTCATAGGACACATTTATTTTAAATAAATAATTAAAAACCATTTTCATGATTTTTAATGAGTAATTTAAGACAATTTTAACAAATTCTGACAAAAAAAATATATAATAACAAATTTAATTTTACAAGAAAGAGAAATAATTAATTTTTTTACAAAAATGAATTATTTCCCTTTCTTTTAAAATAAAATTCATTTATTTATTTTTTGTTTTTAGTTTATATTTTTTTTTCTTTCGTTACAAAATGGGTAAAATATTATAAAATTATTGAGTGTAATTCAGTTATTTACAGTTGTTAATTGTAAATATTAGTGACGCAACTCTAAAATTAATGTATTTACTAAAATCTTTTAATATTGAATGAAATTTCTTTATTTTTGCAAAAAAAAAATAAATTATTTCTCTTTCCTGTAAAATAAAATTTGTTGTTATATATTTTTTTCTTCTCAAAACAATAAAATTTATTTATTTATTATTACTTTTTTTCAATATATATATGCATAAATCTTTTTGGTTACAATGTGTTGAACTTTATTCAAATTACTCATTAGAAACAATGAAAATTATTTTCAATTACTTATTAAAAATAATACTTACATAAAATTAACTTCAAATACTTGAAACTTTCAAAGGTTTTACACAATTTAAAAAAATTAACCTCAAATTTTTAAAACACTTAAAGTTTTAACAAATTTTTTATCACTGATACGTTTTTTACACCATAATTTAGGAAACATTTATAGATAATATATTTATATTTATATAAATAATTCACAATTTATAATTAATGTATATGAAATGTTTTTCGTGCATTGGCTTTTCAATGTATTCCAAAAATAACCACATGTTTTGTTGGATACCTTGCGATTATTCTGTATACGAGTTAACCTAATAGTCAGTAAAATAAATATACACTTTTAATTATATTTGGTGGCCAACTTCATCATGTCGTTTTTGCGGTACGCTTGCACGTGCAGCTCTCAATTTTACTTTCGACTAAACGCGCCAAAAGAAGTCAACTTCAAAAAATTAGTTTTTTTTGGCCAACCCTTATATATACGTCGCTAAATTGTAACTATATAGAATTATTTAATTATTAATAGTTTATACTTAATTGTTTTATAATTTTAAATTAGAATTAAAAATTATAACCAGTTAAAAAATAAAAAAATTCCAATAATTTTGATATTGAGCTGAAAGACATCAAATTATTGGAAAAATATTTAAATACATTTTTATTTATTTTAATAGAAATTGTTGGACATAAATATAAATAAGCTGTTCATCTAAATGTTATAGGTAAGCTCTCATAAGCGCTTTTTTTTTAATTATTCAATCAGATAATATTTATAAGAGTTTCCCAGTTATGTAGATGCCAGACAATTGATTTTTTAAGAGTTAATTTCTCATAGACAGAATGTTGTTACTGTTAGATTATCGAGTTTTCATCGTAAATTCTCGATGTTATTACTGTGTAACGATTACATAATCACCGAGAATTTACCGTAGATTCTTCGTTTAATCGTTAAGAAAACTAATTGCATACCCATCGTTGCGAGCGAAGCTAAGTAAATCAATTGGGATTATTATTATTATTATTATTCATATTTATAAAAAGTCCTGTTTTTGTCCTAAAAAACAATTGAACACAGACTAAAAATTATAGCAAATAAAGTCTATTTTTGTCCTAAAAAACAATTAAACACAGACTAATAATTATAATAAAAAAGTCTGATTTAAGTCTAAACCCGATTAAAAACGGACTAAATATTATGCGAAAATAAGTCTGATTTTGTCTTGGATAGTGACTAGTACGGACAAAAACAGATTAAATTCCTATATAAAATAAATACGATTTATAAACTTGAATTAAAGAAAAAATACTTGAATTTATCGTTTATTTTAAAACAGATCTAATTTTTTGACCCGGGCTGTACTGATTTCCGTCGGAATAACCTCTTCAGGAACGTGGTCGATTATCACTGGAAGTCTTGAGTTTTTTATGGATTTATTTATGAGCTCTGGTGCCCACAATTACAAAAATAATTATATTTTTGATGAGCTTATGGATTACTTGATTGATTTTAATTATTATTTATAATTAATTATGTTGGAGATAGTAATGGTCACATGCACTTACACACGCATACCAGCTACACTCGTACACTACCCTCGCGATTTTGGAAATACCGAAATAATACCGGAATTATACGGTATAAATAAATATGGTATTACTCGAGTTATTTTAGCCAGTTTTTTGCCGCATTATTACCAAAAATTTACGAAATAAATTCCTAATATTTACGGTAATAAAACAGAAAAAATACGCTATTTTCACAGAATTAAAACAGTAATTATACAGCATATTTATAGTATATTTTCGGCATTTTTGCAGCATCAAACCGTTCTACCCGTAAAAAAAGTTATATATAATTTTATATAATTATATAGAACCTTATAAAGTTATATATTAAATAACTGTCATGAAAAAACAAAAAAAATAAAAACACCCGTTAACTCGTGGACTCGATCCCGAGACCTATTTGTTCAAAGTCTGATCTGGTAGCCATTATGCCAAATCACTTACTTGAAATATGTTACTAATTGTATTCAGATGGATTCAAACAAACTTAAGAAAATAGAAAACATCAATTTTCACAGATAGTTATTTTCACTTACATGTTTTTGTTTGAGTAAGAATTGGGTGAACCAATAAAATAGAATAAAAAATATTACATTTTGCACATTTTCGATAATTTTAAATGCAGAAGCGAACAAAAAATAAAACCATATTTTTTTACAATTTTCTATTTTATCAGAGTAAATCTGGCGAAATTGCAGGATACTGACAGTATTATTATCACAAAAACAACGATTTTATTATTATAACATTATCGTATTATAGTTTTTATACAGCATTTTTTTGGTAAAAGTTCGGTGTTGTTGTAGTTTTTTTACAGCATTTTTTCGGTAAAAGTTCGGAATTTTTATAGTAATATTACTGTAGAAATCTGGTAACTCTGCAGCATAAGTGCAGTAAATATATGGCATAACTCCAGGAAAAAAACTGGCCAATATAACCATATTAACACCAAATTATTACGGTAAATTTACGGCATGTGCATAAATGCCGAAAATTTACGGCATTTTTACGGCATTCGCAAAACTGCGAGGGTAGCAACAAGCCCGGAGAGTGCCATCAGCGCTCCCCTCCAGTCACCGCACATACCCCGTAGTATACTTTGTTACAACACACACACACTGTATACATTGTATACAGTTACACAGTCGTCCAAACTCTCGAGAGCTGTACATATCGCAAATAGGAATAAACCTATAACTTATCTCACGAATAAACTGCATTTTATTATTTAACTACCATCAATCCTCTATCCACAACCACAGGTTATGGGCCCAGTTTCAAAAATTGAGTAAATAGAGTTAAAAACTAAAATAAAAACAAGTGTAGTGTAAAAAATAATCGGTGCAAAAACCCGAAGCGAAATAGTAAATTTATTAGTGACCGCGTGGCGATACCTAACCTAGAAGTCATGAACGCTGATAGATCATCGAGAATAGAGTTGCTTAACAGCACAAATTATGAAACCTGGCAAATACATATGAGAGCAATACTACAAAAGCACGACAAGTGGGGTTATGTGGATGGTAGTATTAAGCAGCCAACAATCGTATCGGATGATAGAGCCTCCGAAACCGCAGCTAACAAATGGCAGGAGAACGACGAAAAGGCGATGGCTGAAATTATTCTCTCAGTCGAAGAATCAGATCTACGAAGTATTTCAAAATGTGTGACATCAAAAGAAGCCTGGGAAAAACTGCAATCAATCCACGCATCGAAAAGTCCAGTGAGAAACATCGAATTGCTTACGGACATTACGTCATTCAAGATAGAAGAAGGTGACGACTTCCGTGAACAGCTTGGAATATTTAACAGTACAGTGGAGCAACTAGAAAGCATGAATATAGCTATACCAAATGACATGCTGGTTGTTTTGATACTTAAGGGCCTCCCAGCAAGCTTCGAGAATTTTCGATGCGCCATAAGATCAAAAGATGAACTGTCGACTACAGAGACACTCATAGGGAAAATTATGGACGAAAATAAAACACGTCACATAAATGATTGCCTAGATGATAATAACGCACTCTATACTAACAGACGAACCGGTAAGGGTAGATTTCAAAATAATAACAAACCCAAACCGAGCACCAGATTTCCATGCCGTGTATGTAGAGGTACAGACCATTGGTATTCAAAATGTCCAAATAGAAATCGAAATTATGCCAAAAATAAAAACACAAAAAATGAAAACTTGTATATCGAAGAAACAAAATTTGAAGAAGTCAAGAATATATCAACGTCAACAAGATGGTGTCTTGATAGTGGATGCACAACGCAAATGTGTGCTAATGAGGAAATTATGTCTAACTTGAAAGAATGCAATGCAACGTTAAATATGGCAAACTCAGCTTCGACGACAGCGAAAGCAAGAGGCATCGCACATGTGACAGCGACAACAAATAACGGTAACACAGAATTAAATTTGCATAACGCATTATCGGTTAAAGATCTCAGAACTAATCTTATATATATTTCTAAAATCACCCAACATGACCGGGAGGTTTTATTAAGGAAAAATGATGAAATAGTCAGAGACAAACAGGGAAAAATTACTCTGATGGCTGACCGCATAGGAGATTTGTACTATCTGAGAGAGGCCAGCGTACAAGCTAATGCAGTGAACACAGAAGACCCAAGTTCATCAACTGCAAGTTTATGGCATGCAAGATTAGGACATCTGCATATGGACGCCGTAGTCGATCTATCAAAACGTGGAGCTAGAGGAATTGAATCTCTACCAGGTGGTAGAATTCCATGTGACGTATGTAGCCGAGGAAAAATGACGGCTAAACCTTTTACACCACGCACAGAGAGAAGTACTAAATTACTGGAAATTGTACATTCAGATTTATGTCAACCATCGAGTTCCAGACCCGAAGGAGGAAATAGATACTTCATAACATTTATAGATGACTATAGTGGCTGGTGTGAAATATACTTCCTGAAATCAAAGGATCAAGCATTTGAAGCATTCAGAGAATATAAAAGTAAAGTTGAGAAACAGACAGGTATGAAGATTGTCAGTCTACAGTCAGACAACGGGAGAGAATACAAAAATTCAAGATTCGACGCATTCTTGAAGCAAGAGGGAATCCAAAGACGATTCACTACGCCATATATTCCGCAACAAAATGCGTCGCGGAACGCATGAACAGGACCATAGTCGACATGGCCAGATGTCTCCTTATCCAGTCAGGCTTACCAACAAAGTACTGGGGAGAAGCAATTAACACGGCGAATTATCTCCGAAACCGGTGTCCGAGTAGAAATCACGACAATAATACCCCATATGAATTATGGTATGGTAGACAACCTAACCTCGAACACCTCAGAGTATTCGGGTCCAAAACATTTATCCTAAGAAAAGGACCAGGTCGTCAAAAACTCGACGAAAGATCAATAGAAGGAAAATTTGTCGGATATTCATCAACAGCAAGGGCTTATAAAATCCGAAATAATAGTACGGGAAAAATCGAAGTAACTAGAGAAGTGCAAATCATCGAAGACACTCATATAAGAGGTCACGGAGAGACATATGTCGACATCGAGTACACTCATCCCGAAGAAGATTACCAGGATCAAGGGAGAGCAGATGTTAGACACGAACGAGTCCACGAAGAGACTCAAATGCCTCCTCCATCGAAACGCAGACCAGGCAGACCCAGAATAGAGAAAACTGGGAAACCTGGACGACCAAGGAAATTATATCGATATGTCTCAACATCAAGCATCGCATCAAACGCTTCAAGTCAAGGATCGTCACAGAACGAAGAACCAGAAGGACAAGAGCAAGTAAATCGCGAAGAAGACGTATTCGAACAAGAAGACGAAGAGACTAGAGGCGAGAAGAGGCCACTCGACACGTCTTTCCTACAGGTCGAAAAACGTGCACGAAACGACGCTAGGAATAATAATCATCCAGAAGATGACACATCAAAAGTCGAAGAAACTCTAGAAACAAACTTAATCGAAGAAATGGCATTCATGACAGACATAGATGTCCGTGAAGCTACAAAAGGAAATGAAGGGCAAGACTCAATTCGCACTATTGCAGATGAGGTTCGTTCACATCTAGAGCATGGAACGTGGAAACTCGTAGATAAACCAGATGGAAAGCCAATCATCGGATCAAGACTTATCCTGAAGAATAAAACTAACGCTGAAGGTCAAATCACTCGTAAAAAGGCTAGGATTGTAGCTAGAGAATTTTCTCAGAGACCTGGATTTGATTACCACGAGACATTCGCTCCAGTCGCAAGATTAGACTCTATCAGACTACTAGCGGCGTTAACAGCAGGAATGGGCTCATACGTGCACCAAATAGACGTAGACACAGCGTACTTATACGCAAAAATCAACGAGAAATTATACATGGAAACTTCAGAAATGCTAAAAGAAGCTCTGGAACAAATTCTAAGGACGGAACGGCGAGACTCTCTAGTAGCTGAGAAGGCTGGAAAGATGCTGAAAGAACTAAATGACGGTAATAAAGTATGCAAAATACTCATTGCTATTTACGGATTAAAACAATCAGGTGAAAGATGGTATAATCATCTATGTCATGTTCTAGACAAAGTTGGATTTAAACCAACAGTCTCCGATCCATGTGTATTCTTATATCAGCAAGAAAATAAATACGCAATATTGACAGCGTACGTCGACGATTTCTTGATAGCATCACAAGATGAAGATCTAACGGCTCAAATCAAAAATAAATTGAAGCAAGAATTAAAAATCAAAGATTTAGGGAGAGCCGAATATTGTCTAGGAATAGAATTCGAACAGGAAAGGGGAAAAATTAGCCTAGGTTAATCAAGATATATAGAAAAACTACTTGAACAGACAGGACTCCAGAATTGCTCACCTCATAAGATTCCTGCCAGTCCTACGACAAAGTTGAGACAGGCAACTGACTCAAGTAAACCAACAGCAAATCCCAAGTACCGGGAAGTGGTTGGATCTCTAATGTATCTATCGGTAGCAACTAGACCAGCCATTGCGTACAGTGTAAGCGTACTGAGTCAATATAATGAAAACCCGAAACAGGAGCATTGGGGAGCAGCCAAGAAGGTCTTCAGATATCTCCGAGGATCGTCCGATAAGAAGCTGATCTTTGAAGGTCCGCTAGATAAAATTGTAGGTTACTCCGACGCAGACCATGGAAGTGACGAAGATGTCTCCAGATCGTATACTGGATCCATATTCAAATTAGGAGGCGCAGCGATAAGTTGGAAATCGAAGAAACAGCGCGCAGTATCAATTTCGTCAACAGAAGCGGAGTACAGAGCACTCACTGAAGCTACAAAAGAGTCCGAATATTTAAGAGGATTACTTATAGAACTCAATATATCGAGTCTCTCGGATGGTCTTATATATTGTGATAATCAGAGTGCAATTCAACTGACAACGGCGACAAAATCCCACGACCGCTCGAAGCACGTCAGAATACATTTTCATTATGTTCAAAAGGCAGTAAAGGACCAGTCAATCCTATTACTACACATCAATTCGGATGAAAATGTTGCCGACATCCTGACCAAAGCATTGCCAGGGGAAAAACAAGAGAAGTTCACCAAAGCTTTGGGAGTAAAAAACAGGAAAAAATTCAGCGCGTGAAATGATAAAGTGCATATCAGCATTAAGGGAGAGTGTTGGAGATAGTAATGCTCACATGCACTTACACACGTATACCAGCTACACTCGTACACTAGCAGCAAGCCCGTGCCATCAGCGCTCTCTTCCAGTCACCTCATATACCCCGTAGTATACTTTGTTACAACACACATACACTATATACATTGTATACAGTTACACAGTCGTCCAAACTCTCGAGTGCTGTACATATCGCAAATAGGAATAAACCTATAACTTATCTCACGAATAAACTGCATCTTATCATTTAACTACCATCAATTCTCTATCCACAACCACAAATTACTCGAGATCAGCGCAAAATGATACGATTTTAAATAACACATTATCAGTTGAATGTATATATCGAAAGATAATGGCAGCCGTCTTCTCGACACGAGGCAGGAAAGAGTAGTTGCGCATGTGCCGCATTGCGCATGCTCAGGTTTATATTTATAGCTAGGCCCCAGTAGGTGCTGCCTTTATTTGCTGGAAATGAAACTATATTTGAATTTAAATATAGTTCCAATTACGCAACAACGGTCACTTTCTGAGAAAGTTGGTGGCAAAAGTTGGGTGCAAAAGTTGGCAATTATAAGTTGACGGAAAGTTGCCTTCAATTTTCTCAATAACCTGCTTTCAATTTGCGGCTCTTCCCTGGCGTGAACTTTCTCAGAAAGTTGGCGGTAACCCGGGTAAAAAAAATTGTATATAATTATATATGAAAAATGACCCTATATAATTATATATAACTATATATAATTATATATAACTTTATATAATTATATAGAACTTTATATAATTAAATTCCTATAAAATGTATTAAAAAAAATGTCCATTTTTGTATAGTAGAGACTCTATACTTTTTACTTAAATAATTTTTTTTTGAAAGTCCAAGTTTAATTTCTAAGAAAAATTATTCGTGGAAACATTGATAATAAATATTTTTGTCATTAAGAATTATAGGATGTACTATATTACTATCAAAAAAGGAACTTAACACTCTGTAAAATAACGGAGGAGTATCCGGGCCAGAATAGTTTCAAATTATGTTTATTAATTTTCTTTAAGTTTTACATTATATTTTACAATATATTACTAATTCAATTTCATGATCATTATTCATAACTATTTCTTAACCATACTTGTAAGCATTTTGTGATGAAAGAAGATATTTAATTTTTTTTATCCAAAACAATATTAGCGACTATTTGATCTCCAATACCAGCTTTATAATTGGTCTTATCAATTTCGTTCCACATTTTATTAAACCGAATATTGGTCTGTTTGGTCATGATGATGCTGGCCAATAGACTTTAAATGCACTTCTCATAATGAGCTCATAAGTACGATGGCGACACGGCAAGTAGATTAGTTGTCTTTCTAGAGCTTTTTCAATTGCTACGCAAGTTCCACGATGAATTCCTGTAATGTAATAGTAAGAATGTGATAAAAAGAAATTTAAAAACTCTATTTCTTATTAAAAAAAAAGTTAATGAATAAGTTTACACAATTTGTTGCTGAATTCGAAAACATAGTTTGGTCAGAAGAATTCAATCAAGAAAAAATCTCAATAAGATCTCGCTAATGATCAAACAGAACTGATTAATTACCTGTGTTCACAGGAGTTGTGTCGAAACACATCGACTTAACGTTGCGACTAAGACCCCATTCATCGAAAGTCCTCAAAATGGCTGATGTTTAATTCTCTGCTGATCCAGAGTTTATTTGTGGGACTCCTAGTAACTGCCAAATGCCGTGAGGAGAACTGAAAGCCGATCCACGGTTGTTGATCCAACAAAATCCTGCAGTAATTTGCTATCCCAGTGTACAACGTATTTATCATGTGGTTTAAAATCATTTTTAAGTCCTTCAGCAAGCTCTTTTCGTACCACCATGCGAGCTCGTTAAATTGGTCTATAACTCAGAGTTGTATCGTCTACGATGATGCCAACACTTGGAAGAACAGCAGTTATGATAAACATCGCATTTCTACTACTGACATTAGTTCTGTCGAGTGCAGAAATGACCTCTGGAGTTAAAACATTAATTTTTGGTTGTTTATTCGGCATTGGAAGTTCATAAGATAAATCGGAACCAAAATTTGTAGCTTGGCTTAATAATTGCACTAATAATGATTCCGACTTTTCACTGGCAATAATCGTACGGCAGGATGACAAAGCTTGACTTGGATCTAGAAGAAAACAGTTATTATTTTTTTTTTTTTTAATAAGAGCAAACGAAAAAATTAAAGATTTGGAGAATTGAGAAGTGCGTCAATCATTAGGCTCACTCAATTTGTAATAGAAAATTAAGAAAATTAATTAAGAATATTAGAAATGAAGTAAATAATCACTTAATATCTTTTAAAGAAAAAAATAATTGTCAATAAAAGGATAAAAAAAAGATAAAAAATGGAATAAGATCAAGTTCAATTTTATTAATTACTTAAAAATCCAATCTTTTAATGTTATGACATTTTTCAGAGCCCACAAGTAACTGTTGTTTTTCACTTTACAGTGATATTCACAAAAATTATTGTTCAATAATTTTATATTTTTCAACGCGGGAACTTTGAAATCATCTAAATCAATTACAATTTTTTCACTTCCGATTAAATCTTGGATCCATGATTTCTTCTCAAAACCTTTTACATAAATATACTTGTAATTATAAGTGACATGTTTAATTGTTTCTTTTAGCTTCAAATATTGCGTTTTTTCAGCATCGCAGGTGATTCCATGATGATTATATGTTACCCAAGTATTTAAGCGTTGCCACTGATTTGATAATAATGTCCAATAACAAGGTGGTTTGAATAACGTGCATAACATTTCTTCAACACTATCAATTTTATGTTGGACTGTAATTGAAGCAAGTACTTTTACAATAAACTGATTGTGTGAGCCTTTAAATCGTTGCACTTCTATTATCATTTCCAATTTAATAGATCATATCTCGACAACAGACAATGAATCAATGAATAATTAAAAAATCTCGCACAGCTATTTATTATTATCCCCCACCACACTATTTTTTAAATTAATTATATTTTAATTTCATTGGTTAATTTTAAAACTGTGCAGTAGAAAGTCAGAAGATCTATTTTTAGACTGATTACTCATTTATGTGCAGGAAATAACTTGTTTTCTTTGATTGATTTTATAACTGCGTAGTAGAAAGTTCCAAAAGATCTATTTTTAGACTGATGGGGATTTCTAGGGGATTTCACTACTTTTTGTTTGGTTATGTTGGTACTTTTGGGGCGACATCTATTTTTACGGCGTCATTTATGACGTCACAGGTTATTTTGGAACTTTCTACTGCGCAGTTGATGAGCCGTCTCCCACCTATGAAATAGGCGCGTGAAACCATACTTCACAAAAAAGAAGTACAAGTCTCTGAATGAAATACAGGTTATATCCGGCTTGCCGTATATTTAAAGGGACCTCTTTGCCGCGCTCGCTGTAAAGTGCAGCGTTAACAATTTTAGGGACAGCAACTTCGGCCAACACCTCATTGCACGACGTCAACGTTTTCTCCAATCAGGGAATTACACTTGACTGAATCAAACATCTTGTGAACTGAGTACGGCGAGCCCATAGGGAAATTATTCAATAAACATCTATCATTGGGTAAACCTGAATATTAGATTATTTCTAATATTAAGAACCACATCGCTTCTTCCTAGACCAAATCATCTTTCAACCAGAGAATAACAGAAGCCGTTCACGAGAGTAGCAGTCCAAAGACCAACTTGCAAGTAAGCAGCGAACAACGAAAGGTAGGTGAAATTATCAATTTCTCTAACGTATAAAATCCAAATTCTGCGTCGAATACACAGAGAGGCCTCTGCGGGGTTTATCGTTTGAGTTCTTACAATAAAAATAAAACCTAGAGCTAATCCTTTAGGAAAATCACCCTGTTTGCCGGGTGACTCCCACTTGAGGCCCACGCGACCATTTCCAATAATCAATAATTTATTAATTAATTAAATCCGGACATAACACACAAATCTCTGCTCAAATATTCCCTGACATTTACTGTGTGTTAAAGTTCTTTGTGAAGTTCTCTGTGAAATTCTCTACGGTTTTTTTAATAATTTTTTTATAAAAAATTATAAACAATTTTCAGTTTAAGTGAAGTGCATAGAAATTATTTCTAATGCAACTGACACTTATTAGTTTTTTTGTGCAACTGACACTTATTATCCTTCGTGTCTCGCACTTCGAGATTACGAAGGTAGTATCGCTACTTACATGTCTTTGACCACAAGTTCAGAGCTAAAAGTGAAGGACTGGGGCGCTCCTCGGCATCGTGGCGCTGTCCCATTACTATTTCATCATTCGTTGTTTTTGTGTCAAACAGATCACACGTTTGGTGTAAAAGTGAACGTTTTCTTTGTAACAAATTATTAATAGTGAAGATGTTACTAAAGGGAAAATTTAATGAATAAGAGTAAGAGATCAAGAAGTCGCGATCGTCCGTCTGAAAGGACGTCCAAGAGACTTCGTAAACTAGAATATAGGATCGAGGAGTTCACAACTGGTATTGCTATGATAAAGGAAGCCATTTTAGGACGCCAAGATCCGGACTCGGAGACATACATATCAGAACATGAAGGTAATCGTGCTTCTAGTAAACATGAATTAATTGTGAACACGAGATGCAATCACAAGGTACTCTTGAAGTATACCTTCATGCCCGAGAGGCTACACATAATTTCCAGATATGAATAATCATCATGATTACGTCTAGGTATAAAAGGGCTCTGTTATATCCAAGGGGGATAAAACGGAACTCATATGGTAATCTGACTTTGTCTGGAAGATATAGTAGAGATTATATTTACTCTGTTTTATCCGAGAGATTAAAACACAGTAAGCATTAACCTAGAAATTCATAATTAGATGAATCCAATGTGCCTGAATGCCCACAGGTACTGATGGTCAGGTGGATCATTCTGGTGAATAAGACCCAGGGGCTACTGTGGATGATATCCCGCCAGTGGATCCGATTGTTGATATGTCATCCCAGAATCCGAATGCCATTCCAAATGAGCCAGCAAAGGCAGATGCGGAGCCGCATAAAGACAAGGAAACAGAGACTCCATGGAATCTGGATGCTGATGCCCTTCGTATTTTCGGAGAGGAGCCAGTGCAGGAGGAACCTGAATTGATCCTGCGCTCTAGTGTTTCCAATCGTTGGAAGAAATATCTTTCGGAAGGTTTGAAAAAAGAGGTTAAGGAGGCACTCCTAGAAGAGTACTCCAGAGAAGAGAAACTTTCTTTTGAACCGCCGATTTGGAATGACAAGGTGACGGGGAACTTGAAAGAGTCGGCTTTGAAGAGGGACAAGTTCTTTGGGGCTACCCAGAAGTTAGCTGGATCTGCCTTGGCTGCTCTAGCTCCAGTGATTGAGTCTCTAGCAACTCTCACAGATCCAGACAGTGTTAAGAGACTAGAACAAGTTTGGGATGCGGCAAAGCTACTAATTGAAATTCATAAATCTCAGACGGTAACACGTAGAGCCTGCATTTTGCCTATATTGTCTAAACATTAGGCTACGGCACTGGAGAAAAGGGAACCGGATAGTTTTTTGTTCGCCGAAAAACTGGTCGACAAGGTCAACGAAATTAAGGCCATCGGAAAAGTAGGAGAAGAGATGAAGCCGGCCCCGCCAAAGAAACCGTACGTACCCCTCGGTTCTTTAAACTCCAAGAGCTCGTCGAGTCGGAAGAGGTCAGTGTCTCAGGCGAGCGGGAAGTTTTCATCGGCGAGAAAATCACTGACTCCTAAGTACCCAGCAAAGCAGGCAACATTTCCCAAGTCAAGCCAATATCGTCAGCAGAACCAACGGTCTCAGAACCGTTAGCCTTGGGAAACAATGTGAGTATGGTTGCGGGGCGTCTGAGGTATTTCTAAGAGACCTGGAAAACAATCACTGAGGATAAATTTGTCATTCAGAGTATAAAAGGGTATAAAATACCCTTTGAATTACCCCCTGTACAAACTCGTCCACCACCTGATAGGGTTTGGTCGGACCAGGAGCTGGCAGGTATCCAATCGGAAGTCAATAGACTGTTGATGATAGGTGCGATTGAGGAAGTGAAAGGGGTTTCAGTGTAGTTTCTGTCGCCGTTCTTTTTGGTCCCTGAGTCTGACGGTCAGCAGAGGTTCATCCTAAACTTTAAAGGTTAGAATGGGTTCATCGTCACAGAACATTTTAAGCTCGAGGATCTTAGATCCGCTTGCAATCTTCTAGAACGGGATATTTTTATGGGGACGGTGGACCTTAAAGATGCATATTTTATGATCTCAGGATGAAAACCGCATCGAAGTTTCTGCGTTTCACCTTTCAAGGGAAGATTTATGAGTTTGTTTGTCTGCCTTTTGGCCTATGTACGTGTCTATTTACATTTACCAAGTTACTGAAGTCAGTAATAAACTATCTTCGATTGAAAGGGTTGCTGTCAGTCGTATACTTGGACGATTTTTTCTATCTTTAGGCTACTCGGTTGCAGAGTGTAGTAAAACTCTGAATCAGACGATCGAGTTACTCGAGCGGCTAGGGTTTATCGTGAATTTTGAAAAGTCCAAGTTGAAGCCTGAGAGGAGATGCAAGTATCTGGGTTTTATACTTGATTCTTCTACGATGAGAGTGGAGTTTCCAGGAAATAAAATAGTTGGAATATAGAAACAAATCGAGGATCTTACGAAAAAAGGCATGGAGAAAATTCGTGATTTTGCCAAGGTTGTTGAGTCGGTGGTAGCGTGTTGCCCGGCAGTGGAGTACAGTTTACTACATTGTAGATCGTTTGAGAGGGCGAAGGTCCAAGCTTTAGTAAAGAGTGGGGGTTGTTTTGACTCATTTATGATGGTACCAAAATTTACTCTTAAGGAGTGCGTTTGGTGGTTGAATACCTTGCCAAATGCAAGTAAAAAGGTGAGAAACAATCAGTATGAAAGAACGATCTACTCGGATGCATCATTGTCCGGGTGTGGTGCCTTCTGTGATGGCGACAGCGCCAATGGACTGTGGAGTTTGGAGGAGAGAAAACTTCACATGAACCACCTAGAGCTCAAAGCGGCCTTACTGGCCTTGAAGTGTTTCGCGGCGGATTTAAAGGATACTGATATTTTGATTATGGTGGACAACACGACTACGATTGAATAGAATGGGTGGTGTCCATTATGCTGCACTTCATAGTTTAGCGTGCGAGCTATGGAGTTGGTGTGAGGGTCGCAAGTTATGGGTTTATGCCTCGCCTATCCCATCAAAAGAGAATGTGGAGGCAGATCGATCATCGAAGATCGATAATTCAGACGTGGAGTGGGAATTAGTAGGTTATGCGTTTGAAAGGATCATTGAGAGGTTCGGGAAGCCTTCACAGTCTGTTGGTCTGATAGGATATTTTATGCTTTTCCCCCCTTTTTCATTATAACTAGAGTGATTGAGAAAATTAAAGATGACAGAGCAGAAGGCATTCTAGTTGTACCTTACTGGCCTACTCAGGTTTGGTTTCCGGCTTTAAAAGAACTGTCCGTAGGGAATTGGATTTGGTTTGAGGCAGATCTTACTCTCTTAGTTTCTCCATGCAGGTCAAGCCATCACCCTTTGGCGGCGAAGCTTACTCTGGTTGCCGCCAAGTAATCAGGCAAGCGCTCTTAGTTAAAGGCATGCCCGAAGAAGCGGTGGAGATTTTGCTAGTTTCACTAGCAGATTCCCGAGTGGAATTATCGTCGCCATTTTTATCACTTAAAACACTAATGGCGTCCCCAAAAAGCTCGGAGATGAGTGAACACTTTGTGACAAATGATGGCGAATGTATATATTGGCTTGTCTTAAATCCTTAGTGATTATAAGTGGAGGTAACCCGTATGAGTTTGGGAGAACTTGCGTCCCACCACTTATCTTACGCAAGCAGTTGACCAGAGCTGAAGTCTGGTACCATGGGGGACCCATTTCAAGCCCCACTTCGACCAGAGTCTCTTTATTTCCTGAGATAGGAGGAGTGTTTGGGTCCATGTGAGGTCGAACTCGTGGTGGCTGTACGTGAGGCACCCACATGCACTGCATGCGTAATGGGTAAGCTAATGTGAGCATATGCTCAAATTTCGCTTTTATAATATATGGTGGAGTCACAATATACAAATAGGGTTACGCAGCGCGAGTATGCCCAAAAGGGTGAGGTATCGGCCTCCCGTCAAACGAAGGTGGACCTAACGGTCCCGTTACATTAATTTTTTTTTTCTTCACTAGCAGATTCAACACTGAAAAATTACAGTGGAACTCTAAAGCTCTGGTGACAATGGAACAAACAAGTCAGTGGGGATCCATACACACTATCTGTGGAAAAAATCCTAAGATTTTTGGCGGGAAGATTTGATGATGGAGTTGGCTATAGCACACTGAACTCGGCCAGAGCTGCGTTATCTTTAGTATCGAGCGAGGATGTCACAAACAACCCTTTGATAAGTCGCTTTATCAAAGGTTCGTCAAGGATGGGGCCTGGATGTCCTAAGTACGAGTCTACTTGGGACGTGGACCCTGTATTATTAAAACTAGCAACATGGGATCCAGTGAGTGAACTTTCTCTGAAAAAATTGACGGAAAAATTGGTTGTGTTATTGGTCTGGGGCACAGCGCATCGCTGTCAAACGCTGGCGTTGATCAACATCTCAAACATCATTGTTTCTGAATCTCAGATTGAAATTCGGATTCCGGCAAGGATGAAAACTTCCCGACCTGGAGCTCCACAGCCGGTTTTAAGACTTCCGTTTCTTCGGGACAAACCACAGCTATGTATTGCCAAAACTCTGAACCAATATCTATTCGGGACTAAAAACCTTCGGGTAAGTGTTGACTCATTGTTCATCTCGTTCAATAAGCCGCATAGGGCGGTTAAGAGTGAAACGATCAGTCGGTGGATGAGGACGACGTTAGTTTCATTGGGAGTTGATAAGAGCTTTACGACACACTCTACGAGACATGCATCGACATCTAGAGCACATGAGAAAGGTGTTAGTACTGAGGAGATTAAAAAGGTGGCAGGTTGGTCCCAGAACTCTAAAGTTTTTGCCAACTTTTACCATCAGCCAATAATTATTTGCGACAATAAGTTTGCAGAAGCGGTGTAAACACCCAGTGTATCAGTATAAGTAATTATATAACGATAATCTCATTTTTTATTTTACTCTATAATAACATTAGTTCAATAAAAAACGTGTTATCAAGAAAGTATTGCTCTAAACAGCTACCTTCGTAATCTCGAAGTGCGAGACACGAAGGATAATTGAAAGATCTCACGAGCCCACCGAAGGCGGGCGAAGTTTAATCTCAATTACTCAAGTGTCTCGCACGAGAGATTCCCACCCAAATAGCACTGGGTGCTACCCAACCCCTTTCCAGATAAAATAAAAAATTCGATAGCTTTAAATTAATGATCAAATAGTAATGAGACAGCGTCACAATGCCGAGGAGCGCCCCAGTCGTTCACTTTTAGCTCTGAACTTGTGGTCAATGACATGTAAGTAGCTATACTACTTTAGTAATCTCTCGTGCGAGACACTCGAATAATTGAGATCAAACTTCGCCCACCTTCGGTGGGCTTGTGAGATCTTTCAATTAGTTTTTTATTTCTGTGCAACTGACACTTATTAGTTTTTAATTTTTGTGCAACTGACTGTTACGATCTCATCGTAATATATACGCCCTTTCCTTTTATGTTTTTCGGATATCGACAGATTCCGGGATCTCCCTATTCTAGTTGCTCGCTTACCTTTAATCCAATTGAATTATTGGAATTCCTGTAATCCACTCCTCAAATTAGTCTACCAGACTCTGGAACGGGGTCTGAACTCCGTGGTGATTTTTTGGCAATTGAATTCGTCGGGCCTTAAGTTGCTCGTACAATCCCTCGGGTGCTGAGTTGTTGGAAATGACTCGTGGTTTGCTGAGTTTCGAAGGAACCGATCGATCCAATACGATTGAATTTAGAGATTGCCCGGGTATCGGAGGTCGTCTGATTCCCAATACTGAGTCTTAATTAACGGACGGTGGTAAATTCGCCCGTTCACGTAATCGGAGTGAATTTTCTTCAGTTGGAACCGTAGACTTGACCGACGAGAATTTTTTACCATTCACAAAAACTTGCCCAAGGACTGGTGCTAGGCAAAGCACACACTCCTGATTTTGGGCAAAATTGAGTGATAACAGAAGTGTATCCGAATAAAACACTACTTCTGTGGGTCAAGATCCTTTGGAAGTTCACCGGTTCCACTGATAGCCACCACCGTACCGTTGGGTAGACGTCCCGTTAAACTAGCTTATCTTATTTAGTTTATAAAACCTGAAGTTAATTTATATCTTATGGAAAGAATTCACTACACAAGGTATTGTCTCAGTCACAGTATATTTTATTGATCAAAATTTTATTTAGAAATTTTAACAGCTTAACTTTGACACAAATTTTACAATTGACACTAATTGGTGGTTGACACTAATAACTTTTATTTAGTAAAATATATTAGTTTTTGTTTTGATAATTGATTTACGGTAGATTTTATCGAAAAATTGGATTTGTAACAGATACCGCGAAATTTACTGAATTATTCCAATGGTGAATTTGATTTTGATTATTATAGATATGGTTTAAGAAATATTTATCTCTGTTAACGACGAAGGTCAACGGAAGAATTGTATAATTATGCGCGTAGAAATTCCGGGACTTACTGACTGAAGAGTGAGTGCCTTCATGATCTGCGACGTTCATTTATATTAACAATGCCCGATCAGATTACATCCAGTAGACTAAAGGTGGGATATGGCAACAGTAATCTTACACGTGTTTGATAACATTACCGTGTGGAGTTGCTGAGTTTATTGATTTGAATTGTTTGAACTTTAGAATTTCTGAGTATCTATATTTAAACAATGATTCTTTTTCTGCTGACGTCACTACCTCACCCTTGATTCACCATCGAACCTGGTCATGTATATATAATAATGTGTAAGTGTATGTATGCGTTAATAATTATATATATATATATATATATATATATATATATATATATATATATATAAGATTATTGTTCTAATATTCTCAAAGGTTATAAATTAAATAAACTGTAACGTGTTGCTCTGAAAACAAAGTTTTATTTATTTTATTTGTTATAAATTCTATTACTAGACATTAATACATAATTTATCTAATTCCTACCTGAAAACAAAGAAACGACATTAAAAGTTTATTTTTCAATATGTCATTTCTTTTTATCCCTTTTTAATTTATTAAATAGATTTGTTTTTCAATATTTATATTTTATATTATATAATGATATTGTAAAGTGTGACGCCGTCCAATCACCTCCCCTCACTTCATACTTCCTATATCCACTTATGATTATGTAGATACCTATACTACCAACTATCAAGTATGTGAACAACCGAGAGCGCGGCGTAATTCAAGTTTAAAGAAATATACATTTTCTTTACATCTCCCCCCTTCGGGCTTTTTTTTTTTTTTTTTTTTTTTTTTCTGTTTATTTCTCTTTAGAAGGGGCTGGAATAAGTTTTGTGATATGGAAAAAACTTGATTCTTTATTTTTGTGGCCTGTTTCTATTTTGTATATTGAGGTTGAGATTTTTTCAATAATTTTATATGGTCCAATTTTTAGTTCATCTAATTTTTTCCTATTTAGCTTGTTTTCATTTTCGACATACACCATATCTCCTGCATTGAGTTCGTAGTATTTTCGATTTTTGTCGTACAAAATTTTATTGTAACGATGTGATTTTATCGTATTTTCAAGTGCTAATTTCTTGTCTCTGGTCCAGTCATTGCACGATGTTTCTTCCTTTAATTCCTTCGGCAAAATTTTGTTGTTTGTACCATATAGAAGATAGCTCGGAGCAAAACCAGTGACTGAGTGATTAGTGTCGTTATATTTACTTACACATTCTCGAGTTATTGTCGTCCAGGCTTTCTTTTCACCTTTTTCATTAATTTTGCATCTAATTTTGTTTACTAACGTTTGATTCAGTCTCTTATTTAGTCCGTTCGAAAATGGCGCATTTATTGCTGTGAAAACTATTGGTATTTGATTGTTTTTTAGGAACTCCTTGAACTCTTTTGAATTGATCCCTGGGTACTGGTCGGTAAGAAGCATGCCAATGTCTTCCGTTTCTAATATGCTTTTGACTAGTTTCACAAAATCATTTGCACTCTGAGTTTTCGATGTTAGAATAAATGCATACCTCGTGAAGTGATCTACTAGTAGATGTAGGTATTTTTTCGTTGATCTTAAACCACCAAAACCTCCAATTCTGTCCATAGATACTATTTCAAAAGGCTTTGTAGCTGGGCCTAGATGTGACATCAACCCAATTTTATCGTGTCCTCTTGATTTATTTTTTATGCAAATTTCACAGCGTCGGCAAATTTGTTTGATATTTTCCGTCAGATTCTTGGCTGTGTAGAGCGGACTAATTGTTCTCTCCATTTGTCTAATTCCAATGTGACACATATTTTCATGTATATCTTTCAAGAATTTTATGCTAAATTTTTCAGATAACATTATTTTGTCTTTTTTCCGAACCTTTTTCAAATATATATTGTGTTTTTTCATCAATTTGTTTTTATTATTTTGTATTTCTTCATTATTATTTTGATCTGTTAGAATATCTTTTAGCTTTATCAAGTTCACCAATTTTAACTGTTCATCTGTATTTTCGTCCGATTCTAACACTGGATTTCTGCTGAGACAGTCTGCTTCTAAATTTTTTTCTCCTGGGGCATACTTTATTTTAAATTCATATTGCGATAGATAATAAGTTAAATCACCCAACTCTTCATCAACTCTAGATTTCAGGTTCATGTTTTCTAGGGGTTTGTGGTCCGAGTAAACCGTAAACGATTTACCTATCAACCAGTATTGCCAGTATCTCACCGCTTCTCTGATAGCTAAACACTCAATATATATTGCTTTTTTTTTCTTCTGGGTTTCATTTAGCTTTTTTGAAAAATAAGCCACTGGCTTTTCTTTACCATCCGGCTGTATTTGTTTTAGAACGGCTCCAACACCTTCTGAAGAAGCATCAGTATAAATATTGATTGGTAGATTTCGATCGAAAATCTCCAAAATTGGTTTTGAGCATAACAGGTTTTTTATCATCTCGAAAGATTTTTGGCATTCGTCAGACCATAAGAACCTTTGATTTTTTCTGAGTAAATTATGCAATGGGTCTAGTATTATTGCACGTTTCGGTATATACTCATGGTAAAAATTTATTTTTCCTAAAAATTGTCTTATATTTTTCTGTGTTTTTGAGACCGGAAAGTTTTTTATTGAGATTAAATTATCCTTTACCGGTCTGATAGAATTATTATGTATTATATGACCCAAATACTTTACCGAGTCTGATGCGAATGTGCATTTTGTAAATTTTAACCTGAAACCCTCTTTTTCGATTGCTCTCAGCAACTCTGTTAGATGAATAATATGATCGGAAAAATTCTCAGAAAATATAAGTATATCATCTATAAAGTTTACAGCAAAATCCGTAAGTTTATATCTCCTTAATATATTACTAAGTATTCTTTGAAAAATTGCCGGTGCTGTTTTTAATCCGAACGGTAGACAGGTCCATTGAAAGTGTCCTTCTTGTGTAACAAATCCTGTCTTTTTCCTGTCTTCAATCCGTAGAGGAATTGACCAAAATGCAGAATTTATATCTAGGGTTGAGAAAAATTTGCAATTTCTTGTTTTTGTCATTAGATCTTCAATTAATGAAAATGGTTGAGCTTGAGGTACTACTATTTTATTCAATTCTCTGAAGTCTATACACAGTCTTGATTTTTTGTTTTCCTCTTTCTTAAATGCCAAAGTAACCGGTGCAGCAAATGGGCTATAGGATTCTTCTATTAACCTATTATCTAATAACTTTGCTATTTGTTCTTCTATCTCCCTTTTATCCTCTATAGTGCATCTGTAAGGTCTCTTACAACAATATTTGTCCACTAACAAGTCTATCCTCGCTTCATATCCGTTGACAGTACCGACATCATATTTATCTTTTGCAAAAACTGACCTATGTTTGCAAATTAGTGTATTTATTTCAGATTTTTGATATTTATTCAAATGATTAATTTTTATTTCAAAATCTTCTACCTTTATATGCCCATTAAAATTTATTTTGTATTCTTCTGTAATCATATTGTTATTTTCTTTTTTATTCTTAGTAATCCGATTTTGGGTTATTTTCAACTCTTCATTTTGAATTAGTTTGAATTGTTTTATCAAGTCTAACCCAATTAAAAAATCATATTTGAAATTTTCTCTATCAATGATATACACGTCAACATTTTCTTCTAGTTCAAAAATTTTTATTTTCAAATTAGTCAAACCACTTGTTTTCTTAACACCATTATTCGTTACTAAATCTGCTTCATTCAAATTGTTCCCTTTTCCTTTTAGATTTAGTAACTTAGAATTAATTAGAGAGACGTTTGAACCCGAATCATAAATCCCATCTATTTCTAATTTATCATTTAATAGTAGTTTGACTTTTATTAATGGTGTTACTGTTCGTTTTTTGATTCGTTTCATTCAACTCCGCTTCAATCACCTAATTGTTTACATGCCTAATGAAATTTTTCTTTACCTTAGTATCCTCTTTTGTCCTGAACCAGCATGAATTTTCAGGATGATAGCGGGTGCCTTTATTTAGTCCTGCACAAATTTTGCAAAAGCTTTTGTTCTCATTTTTTCTGTTCGTTTCTGTATTTCTACTGTTTCTTCTCCCAAAATTATTTTTTTTATTTACTATGTGTTCATACTTGTTCAATTCATTGAATAAATCTGATGTATCCTGTAATGATTCTCTATCAATTTTATGTAGGATAAATTCTGGTAATCCGGCTGCGATAAGATCCACCAACGTATTTATGTCAATTGATTTTCTCATCTCTAATACAAGCCTTTCTTTTCTCATAGCGTAATCCAATAACGAGCCATCTCTATATTTGAATGATAGTGCATTAGTGACTGGATTCCATCCTTTATTTGCAAACGATTCAAAGAATTTTTCTTTCCACGTTGACCATTCTGAATTTATTGTTAGTTTCATAATCATTGAGCTGTACCAATCTACGCTGGACTTATCCATAAATAATCTGAGTATTTCAATTCTCTTTTCATCCGTTGTTACTTCCAAGCGTATACATTCTTTTTCAAAAATATCAATCCACTGCTTAGCATCGGAATTTTCACTTGTAAATTTCTCAATCACAAATTTATCAGCAATGTTTTTTACGCTATGTTGTCCTTTTGCCTGTGTATTTTCAACTAGTTTTTCAAATAATTTTTCTAATGTCCCTGATTCTTTTCGTTGAGACACTGAAAGTTGTTCTTGCTCCAATTCTTCTAGAAATTGATCCCCGAATTGTAAGTTACCATCTTCATCTACGTAAGTTTCCGTAAGTTCCTTTGTCATTGGTATCCAAACTTTTATCGTCTGGTACCGTTTTATTAGACTATTTTTCACTTTATTGAACACAGCTGTTTTCATTAGTTCTTTATGATGACCTGCTGCTTGTAACTCATCTGGTATTGCGTATGTTTTATTCTCACTTGTGATTATTGAGGTTACAGAATAAATATTTGTTTTTCCGTCACTTGCAGGTAGTAATGAAAATTCAAAACGAAGTTTTTCCATTATTTTTTTCTTTTATGACAATAATGTCGTTTTATAAGATTTTTGTTCTAATATTCTCAAAGGTTATAAATTAAATAAACTGTAACGTGTTGCTCTGAAAACAAAGTTTTATTTATTTTATTTGTTATAAATTCTATTACTAGACATTAATACATAATTTATCTAATTCCTACCTGAAAACAAAGAAACGACATTAAAAGTTTATTTTTCAATATGTCATTTCTTTTTATCCCTTTTAAATTTATTAAATAGATTTGTTTTTTAATATTTATATTTTATATTATATAATGATATTGTAAAGTGTGACGCCGTCCAATCACCTTCCCTCACTTCATACTTCCTATATCCACTTATGATTATGTAGATACCTATACTACCAACTATCAAGTATGTGAACAACCGAGAGCGCGGCGTAATTCAAGTTTAAAGAAATATACATTTTCTTTACATATATATATATATATATATATATATATATATATATATATATATATATATATATATATATATATATATATATATATATATATATATATATATACATGCACATACACATGAACATACATATGTACTATAATACCTAAAAGATAATTATGCATGAATATATAATAATTGTGTATGATATTAGGGTGTTTCAAAAAACCAACAATTTTTTTTCTTTATGATGTACAAAAATTGAAAGTATAACTAAAAATAAAAATTTTGTCACCAATCCGAGCTCTTCAAATGATATTAGGGTTTGCCTCAATCCATTTTTCTATTTTCCATTTAAATAACACGGGAAAAAAATTTTTTAGAATTCTCTAGGTCCCAAACTAATTAACGGATTTTTATGCACAATACATTTTTTGTAGGAAATTGAACGCTCTACAAAAAAAGTCTCATATCATTTTTTGATAAATCCCACTGTTCAAAAGTTATTTAGGCTTCAAGTCAAATTTATAGTAAATTTTGAGATTTTTTTACTTTTCCGGCAAAACTATGAGTTTTATCGAAAAATGTCACCAAAACTTTTTGTAGGTAATTTTATTCCTTACAAATTATTATGAGTAAAGTTTTTCAAAATTCTGCATTGTTCACAAATTATTTTCATTTGAATGTCAAGATTTAAAAAAAAATAGATTTCTGATTGATTTTAAGAGCTTGACATTGAAAAGAAAATAACTTGTTACCATTGCGGAATTTCGAAAAACTTTATTGATAATAATTTGTAAGAAATAAAATTATCTACAAAAAGTTTCAATGACATTTTTTGATAAGACTGATAGTTTCGCCGGAAAAGTACAAAAATTTCAAAATTTACTATATATTTAACTTAAGGCTTAAATAACTTTTGAAAAGTGGGATTTATCAAAAAATTATAAGATACTTTTTTTGTAGAGCGTTCAATTTCCCACAAAAAAAATGCATTGTACATAAAAATCCGTTAATTAGTTTGGGACCTAGAAAATTCTAAAAAAAAAATCTGGGCGTCGGTTGACCCTGCGGGCCAGCCCCAAAACTTCCCGCTGTTTTCGACCTCGAAGAGCTCGAAAACATTAGTGTAGATATATTTTTGAGCTCTTCGAGCTCGAAAATGCTATCACATGCAATTGTTTTTTTAACGATTTTTTCAAGCTCTAACAAGTTACCTGTTATGCTAAAATTTGAAAATTTAAGAATCGAAAATCATCAATGAAGCGGTTTTTAAAATTTAGTTCCTAATTATGTTCAGTAAAATAAGTGTATTGAGGCAGAAATCAATGTCAGGGATCAAAATCAAGATTTAAATAAGTTTTGACTCATGTAAGAAACAATAAAATATGAAATATCCGATAAAAATATTAAAAACTACGTTTTATCGATTTTTTTGTTGATAATATGATTTAAACTAAAAACCAAGTTCGATGACATTATATGATCAAAAGAAACCATAAAAAAGATGAGTTGATATGATATCAGGCACATTTTAGTGCGTTCTATTATGATTTATCCGGAAAAAATAACATAAAATGTTATTTTTTTAACTTTTCAACGCCGATATCTTTTGAACTAATCAATCGATTTTGATAGTTGGCAATCGGCGCGTTTTATTGAATTCTAGAGCTGATTAAAATTTGAAATCGATCGCGTCAGTCGTTTCTAAAATATTTAGAAAAAACCGTTTTTCACCATTTCTTTCTCCCGTGATAACTCTCGAACGAATTATCTGATTTTGATGTTTGAGGTGGCAATCGACGAGTTTTATTGAGTACTAGAGCTGATTAGATTTTGAAGTCGATCGTATAAGTCGTTTTTGAGAAATCAATAACAAACTAAAAAAAAAATTTTTTTTTTTCGTAATTCGCAAACATTTCCGAGTCTATTTGATCAAATAATCTGAAATTTTCACGAAAGTTGATGGCCAACAAGCTCTTTCGACTGCCACCTCAACCGTCCAAATCGATTCATTAGTTCAAAAATTACAAAGAGTTTACATACACACACACACACACACACACACATACATACACACATTCGGACATCATTCTGAAAATAGTCAGAATAGCTTCCTAGGACCTTAAAACGTTGACATCTGATGAAAACTCTATTTTTAAAAAATCGGGGTGAAAACAATAACTTCCCGAAATTTTTGAAAATGGTCGATTTTCTTAGCGGGAAGTTGAAAAAAAAATTGTTTCCCGTGTTATTTAAATGGAAAATAGAAAAATGGATTGAGGCAAACCTTAATATCATTTTTAAGAGCCCGGATTGGTGCCGAAATTTTTATTTTTAGTTATACTTTTAATTTTTGTACACCATAAAAAAAATTGTTGGTTTTTTTGAAACACCCTAATGAATATATAATGCTTTTTCGGGAGTCAGTCAGTTTCGCTTCCACTCCACATTTTGGGCCTGCCGGTGAGTAACGGGGAAACTCGTCAGCAGGGCAACTCCTTTTTGTAACAGGTCTGGAAGGGGTTAATATCGTAACACTCACAATCATTGATAGTTTTTTTTAGTGCAAAAGACACCTTTTTTTTTTTTGTAAACTATTGATAAAAAACATTATTTAACAAATGTCGTAATTAGTTGATGCACTTCACAGTTTGGTGAATTCTGTTGCACAATCATACAATGATTTACAGAGTCAGTGAATGAAGAACATTGCCAGAGGTGCTATCAGGTATGTGTTGAGACAATTGAATATTTCAAGACTATTGTGGCAGACCCACAATCGAGTGTTCAAATTAAGAGAGGCGTTTGAGCAAGTATAGTGTTTTTGTGCTGGTATAGCGATCAATTTGCTCAACTCAGCGGCCTGGCTACAGGTGGTGATTTGAGAATGCGTCATCGACTTATCATGTAGCAAGATCTCGAAAACGCTTTCTCAAACAACATTGAAACTGGATTTGTCACAAATCTTGCTCACACGGATTTGAGAGAACTTTTAAACGATTCTCGAGACTTAGTTTTTGAAAAAATCTAAGAAATGTTGGGGGATGTTGCTGGGGGGAAAATCAACGTCGAACTTGTATGCAAATTTAGAAATAAAAAAAGACGTGTGGCACTCGAGGACTGCCGCGGTAAAGCTATTGCATAGCATTTTGTATCAACTTATGCAATTATAATTATTTATTTATTTTATTTATGCAGTATTTCTTTTTCTTTGATATTAATTCAAGTTACTCTTTTTGAGCGTGGTGACCGATAAGAAAAAATATTTTTCTTTTATTAAATAAATAAAAAGTTAATATTGTTTAAAATATTTTTATTATTTTACAATACATGTAGGTTTTATTATCTTACAGTAGCTGTTGGTTATTCAGAAATATTTATCATTGAAACTTCATTACTGCACGATTTTTGTCTTTTTCTGTAAAAAAAATGATGAAATCGTTATATTAAAGCATATATTACAATTTGTTTTTAAATAAATAAATAAAAAATATTATTATTAAATCAAATTACATATCCATGTAAGATTTTTCTGCATTATGTTGACGAAATTTCCTTTGACGTTCAGCATTTGATTTTGGTACTGTCTTTATTATTTCTTCATTTTTCTTCAAATCTTTCTGACGCTGATAATATGCCCTTTGACGTGCATTAGTTTTTTTTCTTAATAGCTCTTTACGCTTTTTTTCTCTATAAAACGAAAATATCTAGGTATAAATAATAGGTATAAATAATTAGGTATAAATAGTGTAATGACACACCAAAACAAAATTATTCATTTATAAAAAAATAACAATATTAAGAAGTGATTATCGAATTTCGCGCGATGTACATTTATATAGATATAATATCGTATATACTTTCTCTGCGCGGCATTGATGTGCATTATCTATACATCAAAAACAAAGGTACTGAATAGTACACGTGCTTGGTTTGATGGTTTCTGTTATATACATAATGGAGAATGAATTTATTTATATATATATATATATATATATATATATATTATAACGACAAAATCCATCTTGATTCAAGCATACGTTAATATGCCAAGATTTCCTTTGCGCTACAAACTTCGTTCTCTATCCTTAGCCTCCAGTCTCAATACTATCAGGGCGCCAGGTAATTTTTATCACTGGAATCACCAAACCAGTAAATCTTAAGAATTAGATAAAATTTTTGATCTGTGGAACTATCTCAAAACCACGCATAAATAAAACTGGATAATTTTTGATCTGTGGAATTATCACCAAAACCACGCAACTAAATAAAAAAACTAAAACTTAACAAAATTGCTCAGAGCTTATAGGCAAAACAAAAACAGAGACTGGAAAACTAAAAACAGAGTTACGGTATGCCATGGTGTCGCTCAGTGTGTAGGTTTATGGAGAGAGGGAGTGGTCCGGGTTACATCATTCCAAATTCATGTAGATTATTGGTGAATTTGCAATTTTTATTAAACAACAAATAATCTAAAATCTCTATTTAATAATTAACAAAATACTGTAGCTTCGTACAAACAATTCAAAATAATGAATCTAATAACAATGAACTTAATCTTAACAAAAAGGTAAATTGACATCTAAATAAATTAATTAATTACTAAAGCTAATTAACAATCAACTAATATCCAATAACCTGGAACAATAATTTATAAAACCAATATTCTAGAACATTCTCTTTTAACAAAGCTCATAAAACTAACGTACATGGATCTAATATTGACGTCAATTAGACGACAAGTGGTTTAATAATTAAACATATTTCGTATAATTATTTTGTATTAACAAAAAATCGTGAACATGACTCTAAACTGTACCGATATTCTCATAATTCTCTCAGTTCTTAAATATTTTCTTTAATTAAAACAGTAGCATCGTATCTCAAGACTCTGACTCGAACTCAATTAATTATTGATAATTATAATAATTATTTCATACCTGATTACTGATGAATAAAATATCGAGTAACGTCTTACACTGTTTTAAATAATACTTCTGTAACAATACTCAATCTGTAGCTTTCCGCAATGCCATGAACTGTAACGCCATTTCTGGACACGTCTGCTCGCTTCGAGCGACCAGAGCTGAATGCTCACGTCCGTACTCTTCGAAGGTCTCCCTTCGACTCTCTTTTTCTCAATAACCAAAATCCAAAACCTCAAACTAAATCTTATCAATATCAATAACTGACCTCTATATTCAAAATCCATAAATCAATTCCCAAACTCTACTATATCGATAACTGGAGGCTTATACCTCACCAAGCGTACTCACTAAACCTGATTTTGAGTATGGATATCCTTGGTAGTTGCTCTCCTGGAACAGACTTCAGCTGGGATCGTAAACTTAAAACTAAGTGACCTATGACTTCCTCAGCGGTACAAGTGGTCATGGCTTGTCCTCTGAGGCCTGTCAGACAAAAACAATTAAAAATGACCAAACGGCTTCCACAACAGCAACGGTCACAATATTACTGTTGAGGCCTGCCAAACCAAAACTCAAAAACTGATCCCAATCTGCATCCATCAGATTCCTTATATACTGGAGCGCTAGCGTTTCAGCTAGACCTCTGCAATCTACCAAGAAGTCTCATAGGGATAGAACTAGGTTCTATCATCAGATGATACCGGGTGACTAATTCAAGTCCCGCTCCACGGTAACACTGACTTCTCCACATACTCAAAATTCCAAACTGTAAACTAAACTCAAACTTTATCTCAAACATTAATCTCAAACAATATTCCCTATTAAATTCCCATAATTCTGATTCTAAATCTTTACTATAATTTTCCTTAACAAAACCCATAACTGTAGCTAAACGTTACTCCATATTTAATTCTTAACTATAACTTAAATCAAAAATCTGTATCAAAATCGTTAATACCTGTACGCTAAATTCTAAGTCTTGATTTACCATGCTCGTAAATACAGTAAAAATCAGTTGGTGCTTGTGACGTTCACTTTGATTTGACCCCCATACGAAAAATAACGTCACAATATATATATATATATATACATATTGAGAATCTAAATTGAGAATTTAAACTATACGCGCGTGTGTGTTTGTGTGTATAAAAGAGGGCTACTTTTAATATTGCTCATTTTAATATTAAAAATTTAGGTTATCTTTATAGCAGTATTATATTTTCAATTCAAAATTAATACTGCATTTGTGATAATAATAAAATGTATGTATATAGAGTACTCACTCATTTTCTTTCACTATTTTTTCGTGACTTTCTTCATTAATAATAAATGCACTTTGTTCATTCATATTCGAAACACTTTATACACAAATTTTACAAGCACAACTATTCACTGTTGTACATAATTACCTATACACTTATATACTTTCTCATAAACAGCTGCTTATGTATTCGTCCGGTTTTGGAGCAGCTCGTCTCGATTCGTGCGAGTTTCGTAGAGTCGTACAATACGTCTAATCGCACGCACACAACGCAGTGTCGAAGACCGCCGAACTGAAACGACGTTAGACGATGCACGGCCTTCAAGCCACACCTCCGTGCCCGTCGGAGTGAGGAGCGTGAGGTTTTTTCGTTACGGAATTTCTGGATTCGGTCCCCGCGCTCAAGGCCCGCGATAGAAGCTATGCAATAGCTTGAAATTTATGACGTCGTTGATGAAACTAAATCTTTCAACTCTATAAGTCGTGAAATTACACCCACAACATCTCTCACTGAATGGTATACTAATCATGTCAACGAGAACTTATTAAAAAAGGTTGAAGAGTTCAATCAAAAGGACTCGGGTGGAGATTACGTGAAATCTATAGCCTGGTTATCACAATGTCCAGATATACACCTCTACAAGCTGGAGCATCTACTTTCGTCAGACTACCCAGAGACATTCAATTCAAACGCGCAGTCTTACACATCAAGAACCACGACGAGTACTGCTTTTTGTGGTCTGTTGTGGCAGCAGCACACGAAGCTCACACTGGACATCCAAAGAGGACAAGATCGTACCCTCATTACAGCGGCGTATTTCAGTATGAAGGTATTGATTTTTGATTTACCCCAAAAGATATTCTGAAATTTGAAACTTTAAATAATTTGTCAATCAATGTATACGGTATTGAGTCAGAATTTCACGGTTTCGGGGATGAAAAAAGTATCATTATACCATTGTATTTAAGTAAGAATTGTAAGTCTGATGAAAGAAAAATTCATCTTTTAATGATGCAGGCGAACGTAAATTTGAATATGTCCAATGAAAATGATGTTAAAAATTATAAGCCTGTTTATTATTTTGCATTAATTAAAAATCTCTCGCGATTAATAAAAAGTCAAATCACGAAGTCACATCGTAAATTATATTTCTGTTATAGATGTTTAAATTACTTTAAAACAAAAATATCTTTTAATAATCACGAAGATGACTGTTTTAAATTAAATAAAATCCGTATGAAATTTCCTACTAATGAAAACAAAATTTTAAAATTCAACAATTATTGTAATAAAGACTCGGTACTGTTAGTTGTCTACGCAGAATTAGAGTGTACACTAGAGCCTCAGGGGGATGATGAAATTCAAGAACACGTTCCACACAGCATTGCATTTTATCGTCACTGTAATTATGACAATAATTTGTCAAAATTTGAAATTAATCGAACACCTGATTGCGTAAAGTAGTTTGTCAATAAACTTGAAAATTTTGCATTTGAAGTTGAACTATGAAACCACTTGACAAACAGCAACAAAAGAGTCACGATCGGTCAACTGTTTTTCATATTCGCTAAAAAACAATAGCCTCTGATACGGAGAAATGCTATGATCATTGCCATTTTACGGGTAACTGTCGCGGACCTGCACACATCTCATGCAATTTAGATTATCCGAAATCTCATACAATACCGGTAGTATTTCACAATTTATCTGGGTATGATTCTCATTTTTTAATTAAATCATTAGCAACAGTTTTTATAGGTAAAGTTACATTATTGCCAATTAATAAAGAGATATATCTCATTTACAAAATCTATTGATGATATATCCGTATCTTTACGCTTCATAGATTCATATAGATTCATGGCATCAAGTTTAGAAAAATTAGCATCCTATCTTGCCGATGACAATAAACAAATCACAAAACTTCAGTACCCAGATCCGGAAAAATTCCAATTAGTTACTCGCAAAGGCATATTCCCGTATGAATATATCACTATAACAAACATTGATAAACTTAATGACAAACAGTTGCCCGATCAAAACTCATTCTTTCCCGAATTATCTAATGATGATATAACTGATGATAATTATGTATTTGCTCAATTTGTCTGGAATAAATTTAATATTAGTACATTGGGTGAGTACTCTGATCTGTATTTCAAGACTGATGTACAACTCCTCGCCGATGTATTTGAAAATTTCAAACAAAATTGTTTAAATAATTACAACTTAGACCCGCTGCACTATTACACAGCGCCCGGATTAGCTTTTGATGCAATGCTGAAGTACACTAATGTGGAACTGGAACTGTTGACTGACCCCGAAATGGTACTTTTCATTGAGAAAGGTATACGAAGTGGATACAAGGGTAATGAATTTGATGTTAACAAACCCGAGTTATACTTGATGTGTCCTGACGTCAATAATTTGTATGGCGCGGCAATGAGTATGCCACTACCTAAAGGCTCATTTGAGTGGGTAGATAAACATGATTTGAATAATGTAAATAACTTTGGAAATGCCAATGACAATGTAGGACATATTTTAGAAGTAGACTTGCACTATCCTCAGGAGCTACATGAGCTACACAAAGATTTACTATTGTTCCCTGAGCACTTTTTACCACCGGGTAGCAAGTCTACTAAATTATGTACAACACTGTATGATAAAAATAAATACATAATACATTGTGAAAATTTAAAACAAAGTTTAGACTTAGGCATAAAATTAGCAAAAATTCATCGAGTGCTTAAATTTGAGCAATCCCCATGGCTAAAGACATACATCGACAAAAATACAGACTGTAGGAAGGCTGCCTAAAATGAGTTTAAGACAAATTTCTTCAAACTCATGAATAACGCAGTCTTCGGCAAGACTATGGAGAATGCTAGGAACAAAGATGTTCAATTGGTTCCTAGATGGTCTGGTCGATATAGTGCATAAGACCTCATTTGTAAACCTAACTTTCATAGTCTTACTATCTTTGACAAAGACTATTTATGACAGTTAGCAGATATTTGTTTTTTTTTGTTTACTGTTGCATAAGGAATCATTTCAACTAAGTTAGCTTGCCAAGTTTCATCAAGTGCTCGTATGTCAACATGACGACGTTGATAATTTTTGCGTGCTGGTCTGTGCAACTCATACGCTATTACTGATTTCTTGCCCTCCATTGTCGACAAAAATTCTAGCTTCCTTTGCTTTTATTCGCAGTGTATTTCTACTGATTAAGTCTTTTTGTAACTTTATACGTGTTATTTTAACTTGTAGTTCTTGTTTTTTTTTGTTTAATAGCTTCACAGCAGAGTCGAGTGTTACCACTTGAGAGTGTAAATGTGAAATGATCTCAGACTGATCATTCCTTATACTATCATACATTAGAGACAGCTCGTGATATACAAGATCACGTGTAAATTTCACAGTTACTGCGCGGCTATCTTCGCCAGGTTTGCCAACATGACACAGTCTCTTGCTCTTAACATCATATTGTCCGTGAACAGTTACTTAAAATCCTCGTCCAGGTGGCCCTGGTGGTCCACTGATTACAGCACCAGTTGGTAGCGAACGTCCAAATATATCGATACTCATTTTTTTTTTTATCTTTTCACTTTAACAGTCAGCAAGTAAATGGTATAAATTTGACACAGCAGATGCTAATAAATAATCCCCGCTTCTCGTAGCTCTTCAATAATTGATATGATTTCATTGGTGTGACTTGGATTTCCAGCTGCTGGAGATGCCATGAGTAAACGCAGACGGTCAACTAGTTCATTTGGATCATCCCAATAGTTATAATCTATACGTTTTTTTTTCTTTTTCGTAATCATAAAATTCGGTAATCCTTTACCTCTTGATAAGTTTGCATGTTTAGCGAGCAAATCAGCAATATAATTATTACACTTGATTGTCGAGTCTTCATATAAACTACCATCCGGTTTATAATTTTTTCTATGAGTAGTTGTCATTTGAATAATTTCGAGATATTCATTTTTATTATTCTGCGTGACTTTTGAATCATGCGGCGATTTTTTAAATAATAATTCCAATAAACCATAAGTCACAGAGTAATTTTTATTTTTTATATTAATCTCATTATCGTCAAAAGTTATTTCAGAATCACCAATATAAAAATCATTGAAACGTTGACGGACGCCATATCTCATATCAATATCTTTACTTTTTTTGTACACTTTAGCTAAATAAGACTTTATTTCACTGCTTACTGGCTTAGCGGAAGTACTCGATGAAGCAGGAAATATTTGTAATTCTTCCAGAATTCCACTTCTATCTTCAGAGATAATACTATCATAATTACTGGCATCATCAAATTCTGTATTATTATTCACTGCTGAATTATCATCTTTCAATTCTTCTTTGACTTTTTGCTTGACTTCTTGTTTGATTTTATGTTTAGAAGATTCGACTAGACTCTGCAGAGGTGTAACAATAGGCTTAACCATTTTACCCATTGCCTTTTCAGCTGTGTCTTTACCCAACTTGAGCATTCTGTGCTTTCGTCGGATAGCATCACTAGCCTGGGATATCTGATGTAATAAGACATCTCTCTGCTTTGAAAGCTCCTCGGTCTTCATGTTGATAGGTTAAAGTTCACTTAATCTCTGATGACTATTTATCAAGTACAACTTAATTTATACTAATAAAACAGTCAACCCCTTTTCTATATCTTCCACTATTTAGCTCACTGTCGTTGTCAATCACTACAAAACCATATTTACCATCATCATTCCCACATGCTGAACACAAGTTTTTGAATAAATTGTATGACATGTCAATATTTACATGATCATCATACACATGTTTTAAGTTCATTTCACCTTGTCGAAAGAGAACTATGAAATTTGCATTGTTACGTATCAAATGTTTAGGGATACGTGTATAAGTCTAACAGAGATAAGAACAGTCAATATCTTTATGTCGACCCATACAAAAGTATGCTCTGATATGATCTTGTTTTTCACAAGCGACATTATCAAATATCATCAATGAGTTTGGTTTTGCATCTTCAGGTTTCAGTACTTCTTCATGCTCGTTGAATGTAAAAAATTCAATACCTTCTATTGGTTTAAGTAGTGATTCTAAAAATTTATATTTCGGTTAATTTAGAGATTTTGAGTAGAGATAAATGTTATCAAATCTTAAGCCATTGGGGTGTATGATGAGTAAGAGCAGAGCATTTGTTTCTCCGCAATTTGATGGACCACAAAATATAGCGCGTACACTGTTTGGCAATGAAGCACCGTGTCTCTCAATTTTTTTCACTCCGGTAGCTTGAACAATTTGATCAAAATTTATTACTGGTAACTTGGCCGCTTCACTTTTAAACTCCATGTTGTGTTACGTCCCGATGTTAATTGGGATAATGGGGAAAAGAGATTTTATATTTTAGAAATCTACTGATTCCTAGGAATGATCCCTGATCTCAAAAAAAAAAAAAAAATTTTATTTCTACTTACGTTGGTGGGAAAAGGGGACCGATTTTAAAAAGGGTACCTTTTCCTTTTGAAAATTACTCCAAGACTATTAGTTCTATGTGGTCGTCAGGAACCCCCGTGTACGGCTTTAGCAGAGAAGGTCCGGACAGGGATTTATCGGCATAAAAATGGAACCTTGGATCCGCGTCGCCGATGTAAATGAGAGGTATGGGCCTCTCGACCTCAGTGATCGGGATCAGTTTGTACTTGAGTTTCTTAACCCTAAAGTTTTTTGGAAGGACAGTGACTTTCCTTACGAAGGGCAAATTAGGTCTGATTAGTGGTTGGTGATAACGTTCACCAGAACACAATTTGTCATACTCCGTACAGGAGTCACAATCACAATATTTAGGTTTTGGATCAGAGCCCCTAGGCCGGCGTACCTTCGGCGCCATTGACTCTGTTCGAAAACATTTTTATAACGATATTTGTCCCGAAAGACGCTCTCAGAAATAATAATAGTAATTAGAAGAGAAAGATAAAGTAATCAATTTGCTCCTGACTTAGCAATGCAGAATTCACTTACTGGCTCACAATTAGATGTTTTACTTGATTTGAGTGATTGGGAGTCTTCTTATTTATTTATTGTTTTACTAGCATTAAATTGATAGAACGGAAATAATGAATTGATAGGAAAATTTTTAATACACTCAGTGAATCAATGAATGGATCATTGACCAACCCAGGTCGATCTCTCAGTTGCTATCACTCATCATTGTGTATTTTTTTTGGAAAGTTTGAGATAGCTATTTTCCTTGATAGTAGGGGAGTATGGATGGCAAAAAAAGGTTTGGATGTTAGGTACGGGTTCATTGAGTTGAGTGGATTTACTTAAAATAATAAAACAAATTTTCGTGGAAGTAAATTGAATTTAAATTATACAAAAAGGCTAAGTAGAAAATCTTAGTTCTATCAAGATTCTAATTTACTGAGTCAGGCAGTGAATAGCTGATTTCCAGCAAGATTTGAAAACAATAATTTTCCTACCATAGACTGAATGACAAGTCTACCAAAAAGGGGTAAAATCCACCTTTTATGAAATCTTATAAAACATGTCAATGGTCATGGAAAAAATCATTGTTCAACCTTGCAAACGGACTACGATTGAAACATCAAAATGAGTTTAAAAATTTATATAATGGATAAGAATTAAATTATAAATATATTCCTGTCTTTATTTAAATCGAAACCTTTGAAGAAAATTCAAAAGAAAAAAAGCAAATTTTGTTTAATGTATCTTGGATTGATTCGAATAAATAATAAAAAGATTTTATTTATTAATAGGTTGAAAAAAATAAAATTGAATAGAATTAAGAAAACAATTTTTAGAATTGTAGTAAAACTAAATTTTCTATCGTGAATTTTTCTTATAAAATGAATTGAATTATAAAGAAAACAAAATATTAATTCATTGAAATATTTAGATGATCGAAAATAATAACACTCCTTCATATAAAACAAAGCTATATATGGAAGGTTGATTATGTATGACAAATAAATTCTTTTAATGTAAAGAATATTCGTTAATTTCTGTTTTGATGATTCTAAGTTAAATGTGTATCATGATTTCTCTCTCCATCTAATAACCTTCGATTCTGTCCGTCGGATAACTCAACTAAGTTGAGTTAATTAACGAAACCTCAAATTTTATTAGATTCTCTTATTTAAAATTAATGCTAGTTCTATTTGTTTGTATTAGTAGTTATTGTTTGTGTGAAAGGTTTGTTAAAAAAGTTGACATGCAATGTCTGTTTACCAAATTTATTTGTAAAATTATTTAGTGTTATTAGGAAAACAATTGTTCACAAATTGTTCACAAATTCTGTATTAGATAAAGGGAAAGAGAGCATACTTTCGTAAACCAAATAAAATCGTTACCCGTTATTGTGAGGAAAAAAGAAAACTGAAAAAGGAATTCTAAATTTTAAATTTCACACACTTGTTTTAATTTCACCAAATTTTATAAATCTTCCACGACTAATATTTTAATTTATTTGTTTTAATTGCCCATATAACACAAGTAAAGAAAAATCACTGCACTTTTTTTTAATGTTTTAACGAAGGGGAAACAATTAATTTTATTTAACTGAATTTTAGATGTATCCTTGAGATGATCCGTGAGTAAAATTTTAATGTGTTAAGAATCCGTGAAGGAAAATGAAATCCTTGGAATCCGTAGATGAGATGAAAATCCTCGAAATAAAATTGAAATCCTGGATGAGAGTGCGAAATCCTCGTATTGAAATCAGTGACTAAGGATAAAAATTCCTCGTATAAAATTGAAATCTATGACTGAGAATGAAAATTCTCGTATAACAATGGAATTCGTAAATGAGAATGAAAAATTCTCGTAAAAAAAATTGGAATTCGTAAATGAGAATGAAAATTCTCGTATAAAGATTGGAATTCGTAAATGAGAATGAAAATTCTCGTATAAAAATGAAATCACACTAAACTGTACTTGTAAAAACTCAAAACGGGGTCACACCCGGCAGTAACGAAGCGTAAAAACGAACTGATTAATTAGCGGCTGCAGTGACTTTTATTTACATTGTAACATTAGATGGACCCCCATGGTAGGGGCTATGAGAAAAAACGCAGAAACACTCTCCCATAGTTATTGTTTTAATCATCAAAAATTTATCGATGATCCAGCTCTTCCGGCGTTATCGGAGATAAAATACCGGGAATCTTTATTTATTTAAATAAATACGATATGCTTTATAAGCAATCATATTTATTTAAACAAATCTGAGATGCTGTCGTCATCTGATAAATTTATTAACGAATAAGTTATTAAAAATTATAGATACTTTTTAAATGTTACAAAGCCAAAATATGATAGATACAAGATAATAATCAAATTTACTATTTGGGTAATTTTGCTTTTAAATTTGAGGGTTTTACAACCCTTCTGGACTGTCTTTTCTCGATTTTTTAGTATCAGGATAGCAGCAAGAGTAAGTTGGTCGCTTACTCTGGCTGCGGGCGTTTCTTTTCTTTATTCTTGGGCCTTGCTCTTATTGTTTTACTCCGCCCGGTACTCAGGTTACCGCATGATATTCCTAACGCCCACTCATGTTTTGCTTCACCTACTCGTATGCTCTCTTTCGTACAAAGATGGTGTATTACAAATTAATTAAATTATGTTTATGCATGCTGCATCTAAATGTTTTATGTATGTATGTCATACATGTAATATTTATGTATTAAGTATATATATAAAATAAAATATTTTTATAAATTTAATTGTATATAGAGAAGAATGTTTGTATGTTTTCATACATGCGAAGTTTAGTGTATGTTATACATGCACATATTATTTCTTAAATTTAGTATCTGTGTTTAAATTAATTTATTGTAAATAATTTTTTTTGGAATCTAATATTCAAATCACATTTATACCTACACATATACTTCCATATGCGCATATACACAACATTGTAATATATATGTATGCGCACATGAATCATTTGTATATGTGCAGCTACAAATATTTGCCTTATTCTTACTGCATTTTCTTAATAATAAAAGTTATATATATATATATATGTATCTCTTATGTACGAATATATATATACATATATATATATATATATATATATATATATATATATATATATATATATATATGTACACTCTTCGAATCATATACATATACATAGTAATCAAGTTAAATTTACATTTTCCTTTAAAGTATAAATTTTATGAAGGTATCATACGGGAACGGTCCGTATGAGTTGTTCATGCTGGGCATTTCCCAGAATAATAATGATATTTTTGGATAGGTGCGTTATGGTAAAGTGTTGAAGGGTGACGAGGACGTAACAGTTGCCAATTTGCGATCACAACAACAACTCACTCAGCGAGCTATAAGTACCAGGTTTGATATCATTTTAAGTCAGTCATGATGCTGCTGCTATGGAGAACACATGTGTAAAGGCCAGTGGTAGAGCTTATATGATCAGTCTAATTAATAAGCTACCAGTTGAACTACACATACCTGGATGCCAGTACTATGGACAAATACTTGCTGAGAAGACGTGGCAACGTTATCAAGCAAAAGACGCTGGTATTGGTAAAAAATCTGCTGCGTGGAGTGTAAATAAAATCATAAAGATGAAAAAAAGATTCAGAATGAGGTTGAAGAAGAGAACAGCTGGCAAGAAAAAGCCTAGTAAGAGAAAGCCTACTAAGAAAAAGACTGGCAAGAGGAAGACTAGCAAGAGAAAGACTAGTGTAAAGAAACAGGTAGCACTAAGACAAGTTGTCACAGCTGCTAAAAATTTCATGGCTACATGCAACATCACATCAGGTGCTTTCTTTAATGAACACAAAGTTCACACTATTCATGAATTTTTCCAAGTGTACCACCAGGATATAAGATTGTTGAATTGCCATCACACGTCATTTGTCAACCAATTGCCGTACAAGCAATACAGAATCTCAGACTGAGAATTGTCGTCAAGACGGAAAACTGACTAATTTCAGAGGTGAGACGATAACCATAAGACTGCATATAAAGTCTTTAAAATAATGGGTATCGTGTATGAGACAAAAAGTGGTACTGGCTATAAAAAGATAGCAGCATGGTCGAACAACATTAGTCGCCGAGTACCTCACAAGGCGTTAACACATCAGAACGCTCAGTTTCTACAGAGCCTAAGACTAAAATTACGTGGAAAATTAAGAAAATAAAAATTTATTTTTGTTGTTTGACGTGTACACGACCATGGCGGTGGAAATCTTAAATATTCAACGACAAATCAATTTTGATGAGTCAATTGCGCACTATGAAGCGCATGCTCATTTCCCGTATGCTTCATCAACATTCAACACCAGCGATGAAATGAGAATTGCCGTTCAACATCAAGATTTGTGTCTACTTCCAAGTAAGAGTACACTACATGTGTACGGAAAATTCACAAAGACTGATGGTACAGCTGTAAGTGCAACAACTCACATGGTCAACATGACAGTCTGTCATATGTTTGAAGAAATACGCTACAAACTCAATGGTGTTGGGATTGATCGTATTAAAAATGTCGGCATCACAATTCTCATGAAAGGATACACATCACTGAGTCCTGCTCAACAAAATACACTCCAGAACTCAGGCTGGATTATGGATGAAGCTGTCAACAAATTACACGATGACAATGGCAACTTTAATGTATCTATACCACTGAGTCTTTTGCTTGGATTTGCTGAAGATTATCATAAAGTTGTCATCAGTACAAAGCATGAATTGATTTTAATAAGCTCAAATGCTGATTTGAATGCCTACGTTGTGGCCACACCTGCTGCTGGAGCTCATGCTGAAGCTGTTAAAATTACGCTACAAAAAATCGAGTGGATTGTACCATATTTGACTATGGCTGATGAACAAAAATTGAAGCTTTGAATTATATCACAAGTGATCCTGCTATCTCAATCAGTTTCCGTGCTTGGGAGCTATACGAGTATCCTCAATTACCGAATACTTCGAAGCACATTTGGGCAGTTAAAACTTCTACGCAGCTCGAGAAACCACGTTTTGTGATACTTGGATTTCAAACAGCAAGAAAAAATGACACAACTAAAAATGCCAGCGTATTTGATCATTGCAACATCAGAGATATAAAATTATTTTTAAACTCTCAGAGTTATCCTTATGGGAATTTGAATCTCAATATTGCTAACAATCAATATGCTCTGTTGTATGACATGTATATAAATTTCCGAATTTCTTACTACAACAAAGAACCTGAACCACTGCTGACGAAGAAGAAATTTTTGGAACAAGCGCCGTTGTATGTTATCGATTGCTCGATACAAAACGAATCGATAAAATCTGGACCAGTAGACATTCGCTTGAAATTTGAATCTACAAATCAATTTCCTGCACAGACATCAGCTTATTGCCTCATAATGCATGATCGCATAGTCGAGAATAATCCTATAAGCAGCATCGCACGAAAACTAATATGAAGACTGTTCGATTTAATCCAACGCCAGCTATACATTACATGTATGTATAGAGATTTGCACACGGGCAAGCAAGAATAGGTGAATGATAACAAGTAGAAAGAGATCGAGAACGATTTAAGCAAAGAATTAATAAATTAAATATAATTATTGAACTTGTATGAATTAAAAACTTACATTCATAAATGAGTAAACTTTTTTTTTATATTGATATATATTGTTTTTTTATTACTTATAACTTAAGATATACATTTAAGTCTTACATAACCTTAGATATTTTTTTATTTCACATAATTTCATATACATAATAAACTATAGTTTTTTTTAACCTAAACTATACATTTTGGTCTTACATAAAATATAACCCTTTTTCTTAACCTAAAAAATACAGTTAGTCTTACATAAACTATAGTTTTTTTTCCTAACCTAAAAATACACTGCAGTTAAAGCAATTTTTTCTAAATGGATATGCAAAGCTATCAGGAATATCATCGTGAAATATATAAGAATCCCGACACCTTTGATAGCCGATCAATTTTTCATTGTTTTTCAAATCTTCTGGTAGTTTGTGCCAAGCGAAATCGATCTGCTGGATTGCATATTCAAGGATAAATGTATCATCAAGACACGCGATATCTCGATCATCCATACACAGTAAATTCCTCAATTGATTGAAGATCTGAACTGAGTTTTCATAGTTTGGTTACATTCCATAAAAATGCCAGAACCATCTCTTGAACTCTTGGACATTTTGAAATGCATATGAAGTATCCAATTTCTTTAAATGATTGGCATAATATGGACATTGATATTTCAAGAAATCATTCTTCTGATAGAGTGCGATAAATCTCATGTTTTCTAAATCGATAATTGGTACAGCAGTGAAAATTAGATCTTCAAGCAATTTTTCCTTCTGTTCACCTTGTACGTAAAAGTATCGTGAACGTTTGACCATAATTTCAAGAATTTCTTTTAATAATTCATATAGTAGCAAACCAGCTATCCATGATATTGAATGTTGATGTCCACAGTGATCAACACTTTTCTGCATTACAGCAACATCGACTTGATCCAAAGGTGATTTAGAAACAAAGACTTGGTTAACATGAACGTAATTTTATGACAAGCCTGTTCGTATTCACGGCGATATTTGAAGCTGAGTAATAATTTCTTCCAATGCTTCATTTGTAAATTGATTTTGTTTTTTTGTTCGGCCAATTTATTCAATTTTTCTTGTTCTTCGTTATGACGATCGAAGTCATTAACGATATCGTCCATTACATCCTCGAAGTCTATCTGCGCGTCATGAAAGCATACATCCGTACACACATGGGATCTGGAAAAGAAATTTGATTAATTAGTTATTATAATTAAACGACTATAAAGCAGGTTATTAAAAGAATGATTACTACATACCTTGACGAACGACTCATCGTGATTATTTATTTGCCATACGCTTTTCTAGTTCTACCAACTTTTCAGTAGTTTTTATTGATCTTCTGGACAAAATTTTCCTATCGTGGCAGCTTAAACACGATGCTTCTAATCGAACACTGTGAATTATTTCCGTGTTTTTGCCGAACACAATTATATCGTCAATAAATTTACCGATAGACTCAGAAGGAGGCACGTCACCAAAAACCCTTCAATAAGATCTTCATAACTTTCCGCGAAAGGTTAATTATCGCGAAAAAAATTCTTTTCACTTTCGGTTAATTCAGCCATAAATACAAGCTCTGGCACGCAAACTGTTCACTTCAACTCTTCTCAGCGTAGATTCACTGGATGCAAGCTCTCGATCTCAGCGCTCAGACCAGTATCCCTCACACCACACCATAAAATAAGTTCAAACTTGTTGAATGACGTCACAAACAAAGGAAAACGAGTTTAAACATGTTAGATGATGTCAAAAAACAAAGAAAAACGAGTCCAGACCTGTTAGATGACGCAGTATTAAAGAAAAGAATGGGGGAACTAAACCAATAGGTGACGTGCACTTCGCAAGATTCTCGCAAGTACCCTTACACGCCCCTGTTTTGATATAGAAAACACAAGGTGTAGATGTAGATGGACCTTGTGATGACGCTCAAGGCTGATAGACTGGAAATCGTCAGCCTTAAGCGCCATCACGAAGTCTATTTTTGTTTCAAAATCTCCAGCTCAGAACAGACTTTAAGCAACATCTAGTCAACAGCGACCTCAATTTAACCGGCAGAGCTATAGTATAAGCTCAAAATGGCTGCTATAAGCTCAAAAAGTACCTTAAAAATCAGCTCAATATCGAGTTTCAGCCCGGTACGAGAAGTCTTACCAACTACCAAAACAAGCTGATCGACTGCCAATATCAATACAATCGATGAAACAGAGCTTTCCGACTGCTACTACGAGTTTACTGACTGCTAAATCAGAGCTTACCGATTGCCAATCGAACACGGTCGATAAAACAGGCCTTGCCGACCGAGAGTATGCCGACCGTCGACAGGTTACCCTTCGCCGATAACTTAGCACGGATTAGAACCCACACTCTGTTTTATGAGGGGAGGGGTAAATCCCCCGGCTGAACTACTTGCCGAGATAAATCGATCGAAATTAGTGTAGCAACGCTATATATATATATACCCAGATAACCAGAGTTTTAGCGCAATTTTTGAGCTGAAACTTTTGCCGTCTCAGTGACGTACGGTACACATAAAAAATTTCAATGTCGACTTTGGGCTTTCTTTGACTTCAAATTTCACATAAATTTGACGTAAGTTTAAAACTGCTATTTGACGTCTGTGGGACGTCAAAATTTGAGACGCAATCAAGATATTAACAAATGACGTCAACAAGACCTCAACTAGAGAGATATTTTTTACTTTTTGATTCTTGAATTTACTTTGTTGAATAGTGGCTAGATGTCACGAGCTGACTTTTATTTAATGGGTATCAAACAGTAAAATCAAATCTAAACGATTTAGGTCAATTTGAGCTACTATTGCAGTCAAATTTTGCTGCTCAATTTTTGATGTCTCTGGTACGTCAAATAGCGGCTTTATTCTAACGTCAAGTAAGTATTAGGCTGATTCAACGAAATGGACTATTTTTTTTCGATATCTCCTGTAAAATATATTCAGAGAGACGAGAAAAAACGCCTGTAAAAATCAGAGTTCTTAATATTAATATTTAGAGGTCGTTCATGGCAAATTTCTTTTTCTCTTTCAAATAACATGGGAAAATTTATTTTTTAAGCTTTGGAATTTTGTAGCTCCCGGTAGGACCAATACTTTTAAATGTTTAAAACATATTCTTATGGGAAATTTGACGCTCTATAAGAAAGGTTTCTTGTTATTTTTTGATATTTTTATTTCTTCAGAAGTTATTCGACGTTAAAGTTAGATTGACGATAAATTTTTGCATTTTTTAAATTTTTTGACGCAACCATCAACTTTCTCGGAAAATTTTATGGGAAATTTTTTGTAGAGCATTTTATTTTCTATAACTTATCTCAGAAAAAATTTTCGATATTTCTCACAAGTCGTAAGTTATTTGCAATTAACTGAAAATTTTAATATAATTAATTTTAAGCAACGAAATTGGGATTTTTAAGAAGATTTTCAGTTCATTGCAAATAACTTATGACTTGTGAGAAATATCGGAAATTTTCTCAAAGATAAGTTGCAGGAAATAAAATGCTCTACAAAATATGTCCTATAAAATTTTCCGATAAAGTTGATGGTTGCGTCAAAAAATTTAAAAATTGTAAAAAACTATCGTCAATCTAACTTTAACTTCGAATAACTTTTGAAGAAATAAAAATATCAAAAAACAACAAGAGACCTTTCTTATGGAGCGTAAAATTTCCCATAAGAATAGGTCTTGAACATTTGAAAGTATTGGTCCCACCGTGAGCTACAAAATTCCTAAGCTTAAAAAATAAATTTTCCCATATTCTTTAAACGGGCAATAGAAATTTGCGATGCGCGACCTCTAAATATCAATATTAAGAACTCTGATTTTTACAGGCGTTTTTTTTAGTCTCTTTGAATATGTTTAGCAGGGGATATCGAAAAAAAAAAATTAGTCCATTTTTTTTAATCAGCCTAATAAGTATATATTGTAACATGATGAAAAATTCGACATCGACTCGTGGTTTGAATTTATTTGAAATAATCAATAATTACCGAATTAGCAAATCCTAGTAACATCTAGAATCGAAAATTTCGACTTCAACCTAGCAATCGATCCACCGCATGGATTGAAACGAGAGATCCGGAATAAACGCCGTACCGAACGGTCACGTTTTTATTATTCAGAAATTCGACCCGACCAAACGAACAATTCTGATTACGACTCTTGAACAACGTGAATTTCGACTTTAAGAACAATCCGAGTGATTAACGAACAGTTAATTGCGGTAAGTAAATTTTTGTGAACAAATAACCGCCGTCGTAAACAAGTGAATAAACAGAAGCCTCGGCACGAGAACTGATCAAGTGTACGACCAATTGATTTGGTTTAATGATCAAGTGCAACGCGTTTTGTGGAAATAATAATTAATTTAATAATTGATTATACGTACTAACAGTATGATAGTGAAATTTCACGCGTTACCGAAATAATATATTATTTTACATTTTATTTTATTTCAATCGAGCAATTCTGAGCATTCCGGATTATCTGTTTCTCATTCGCCTCGGCAGTCTTGTAGCTTTGCCGTGCAAGAATACTCTGATGTCACTAGTCAAGTATTTCGTTAATACGTACACTGTATGTGTGTCTCCGAACAGTAAAATTATTTTATTTTATTTCGTCAACCGACTGTTTTTTTCTACTACCAACTAAATTTGTGTTTCGATCAACTACAACTTTTACGAACAATTTTGTGTTTATATCGAGTCAAGCAGACAACGGCATTAGTTTTCTTGTTTTGTAACCGATAATGAGTAATTATACCGATCAATTTTTTTTCTGTTTGATATACGAATATATTTTTGTGTTAATTCTGATCAATTATTTTATCTTAATCTTAAGTGCCTGACCTTTCTCCGATCCGCCACCCTGAGCCGACTTTTTTGATAATTGTTTATTTGGTGATTATTGAATCAACTGGCGCCCAACAAATTAATAATTGAACAAGGTTGCCAAAATCGTAAGTGTATTCGGACTTCACTCCGGTATATCCCCGGTGGTGAAAAACCCGTTACAACATATACATGGCTAAAAAATTTTTGACGAGTGTATTTCTTAATTGCTTCATGGACCATGATATTTCAAGATAAAATTCCTAAGAGTGGTTTTTCTGGTTATTCAAAACAGCGCTTTTCTTATTTGACATTATATAACGTCATCGTGATTTAAGAAAAGATTTAATATCTTTAAAAGTTTAAAATCATAGAAAAAAGATTGCCTTTAAAATCGTACATGTTCTGCCATCTATTTGATGCCATTTGTTGATTAGGACTAGACTCCGGCCATTGTTACGGCTTATTACTTTTTTTTTCGAATTTTAGCCAAAACTCGCAGGTATGTGTAATTACTACTTAAGAAAATTTATAATGTATAAAAAAAAAATTCAAAAGTGTGAGAAATAATAATAAAAATTCGTTCTAAGTAATTTTGAAAGTTGTTTTAAATATTATTTCATTTTATTTGATTTCTGAAATCTAATAACCAATTTCCCTCTTTTTTTTTCATCAATAACATTGTCAGTAAAATTCAAATTTTATTACACCAGAACTAAGAAATAGTTGTATGTAATTTGCTCGAATTACTATCTCTGGTTCGAAGAGAAACGAAAATTCGTACGGGTTTACACTTTCAATCTATTTAGACTAATGTCTATGTCCGTTACTTAAAAAATTATTTAGAGAGAGAAAAATTCATCTACTTGCTTCCGGATTCCTTATGCAATTTTTCCAGAATTATAAAATACAATCTTTAATATTAAATTATTATTCCAAAAATTTATGAGCTTCTTGTGTAAGCTTTACTTGATTTTTATTCGAAGGAGGAAAAACAATTTATCTGCATATTAATTTCTCTTTTTCGATACTCTATTTTGCACGTGTATGTCGTGACAATTCGTCTGTCGTTATCAGCCTTCTGAGCTGATGCTGCAGTTTTCGCGATAACTTCGTCTGCTCTCTATGTCTCTTATGATTGCAATCATTCATCCTCGTCAGACTACCAAGCTTCATGGTCTGCATCATTTGTCATCTGACCTTGAAGTTATCGCAGTCCACAAGATTTTTAATAAGCAGTAAGTTCTAAATTAGAAAAGTAGAGAAGAAGACAAAAAAAAATTTTTTTTTAATTTTATTTTTCTATTTATTTCTATATTTTTCAGGGCTTTGCTTTCTCGGCTCGTTGTATTAGACGTGTAATGTTTAAATAATTTTTTTTTATTCTAATAATTATTTAAAAATAATTATTACAGAGCTCTTCTTTTCAAAAGCGCGCGAAAACGCAGCGTCAGCATTTTCCACCTTTCTATGCGACAAAAAATAGTGGGAGGATAACTGGAATAAGACGAACGAACAATTAATACACTGTCGTCACATTCCACTAATGACAATAATTAAAAATTTCCCATCAATCGCGAAATCAAAGTTTATAAAAAGCCTGAGCACCCATAGCTCGTGGCTAGTCGGTTCTTCTAATTTACGGTCCGCAAATATTCGAACGTAGAAGTTTCGTGCACTCTTATTGCAGGATTCCGCCCCAGGCGTTAAAAAGTCAATAAGAGGATCTTTTATATTTTTTATTCAAACCTTATTGCAGGAATCCGCTTCGGCGTTGAATAATCAATAAGGCATTCTAAAATTGACATCTTTTTGCGGTCAATTATTGCTTGAATCCGCTTAGGCGTTGAAAAAGCAATAATCGACCCTTTTATCTTTTGAAAATCCTCAAAGATTAATAGAAACTTCCGGTCCGATTGAAATAGTGACGCAAATCACGTGAATTTGTGATTCCATCTCGGGCTGTGTTATTTTGCGCATAAAATCACTTTTCGGGTGTGTAAAAAGGACGCATTAAACATAAAATAAAAATCTTATGAAAATATCTGTGAATAATCAATATTCTTAAAATGTTAATTGTTAAAAATTTGTGTAAGGGATTCAGTGTACAAGTGAATTGTAGCTAAATCAGAAATAAAAAGCAGAAAAACCATAAGTTCAGCCTTCCGAGTTTCATTCGAGAGTAGCACATAAGCTTACATCCTACAACCCCAGCCGCGCCCATCCAACCAAATCCTACAGCAGGAAGCTGAGTGAGCTGCAACGTTCTGGAGGGATCTAACCTGCCGTGACTAGAAAGAAAGAAACATCGAAAGGTAGGTGAAAGATTTACATTCTATTCTTTCATAAGATAACTGGTTCAACACAAGATCACCAGTCTCTTCGGAGACGTTTGGGTTCTTACTTCGAAGTAAAAGATCCACCATAAATAATGAATTATAGGAAGATACCTCTTCCTCGTATTCTTTAATGTTGTCCGCAACCTCCAAACCGCTCGTCTAAATTTTTCTATCGCTACCAAAGGGAGAAATCTCGGATAATCAATTTAAATTCAAGGGGCGGACATAACATAATGAACACTGGTGGCAGCGGTGGGATTCGAAATTAAGAAAATCCTTCTTGTTGAGTCACAGTTATAATTCCTCTACCGTTTTTGAGAAAAGGTAGATTTTTGTAGTTATTTTTCTCTTCTCGAAATTCTCACATCTTAGAATTTCGAGTTTCGTGGCATTTCTCTTGAGAGTGCCACACCATGCTTTCGTGTACGTGCCACACCTTAACAGGTAGCAATTCCACGTATTGTAAATTCAGCATTTTTCGCCCCTTAATTCGAGTTGCGGAACGCAAAGTCAGCAATAAATCGCACATCGACCTCAATGTACAGCTTTAAGCTGTTGAAACAAAAATTTATTAATTCTTTCTTTCTCTTTTTGACCAACTCAGCAATTTTGCTCAGAATTCAGAGACGTTTAACATCCTTGTCTTACGCTTTACCCTAGGGTGTGGTCACTACCATTACTCGTACCAACAAAAACAGGAGGCAAAGAATTTTGACGCCTCCTCCAGTCGGTGGTGTAAGGGGCGAAATGGTCAATAACGAGGAAAGACCCGTCATCCGGCTCGATCCCACTTTGCACGATGCAAACGGTCCACCTTCTCAGTATGACATGGCCAAGGAGCTCTATCGAGAGCTCCCTAAATTTAACGGAGAAGGTCCAAATTGCGAACAAGATTTCAAGGAATTTGACGCAATCGTACGGAGTTGGTTACTTTGCATCATTCCGGAACATCAGGACATGTCCGTGGCAAAAATCGTAAAAAAAATTTCTGGTCGTACTAGAGATCAAATTGAATACACTCCGATTCATAGCGTCGTAGAACTTCTCGAGATACTGCGAGAAAGGTATCGAGATGGCGATCCAGCTCTTGTTTGGCACAAACGTCTAGCTTCAGCTAGCGAGAGAAGAAGGCGAAACCATCGAAGATTTCTTTTTTAGGTTGTGCTAAATGATCAGAGGCCTGGAAGCCGCGTTACCAGAGGAGAATCGGGAAGCCATTATGTCGCAACAAGAAAAGGTTGCATTCGATACTCTCTATTCCGCTTTGCCTGACCTTCCAAAATGTCTTGCGAGTCTAAAAGATCCAAAGACGCTCGAAGATCTTTATAAAGCGGTAAAAGAGGAACGAATTCGCGAATGCATACGACCAAGGCGTAAACCTGAATCTAACGACTATCAGCGTCAGTTTCAGAGAGACAGAGGCTACGACCGAGACTATAACAGACGTTACACGAAAGACGACTATCAGAGACCTCGCAAGGATTATGACGATCACGACGACCGTAGAGAAACCAGAGGACGAACGTTCTCTTACTCTAAAAAGCATTACAGACCGAGTAAATACGATACAGACAGCGAAGACAGTATGGACTCCGACGATAGCTCAGCGTCAGCTGACTACCGAACATACACTTACACCTCGAGTAAAGGGGGAAGTGGACGGATCTACGATGACGACTCGACGTCACGAATATTAAAGAAAAGTTCATCACGTTCACGAACTGAAGAACCCTCTTCAGCGAAGAAAAAGGTTGTGACTTTCGACTCTGCAGACATTGACACAGAAAAACTTGAACATTTGCAACTAGAGGCCCCTTGCTGTAACTGTCCCTTCTGCCCTCATCGCGAGGCAAGTTAATCTGCCTCCTCAAAAGACAACGACGAACATTTAAACTCAATGGGCGCTCGACTGACCGAGGCGACTGCGAGTATGACCCGAGAGTCTCGCCGACCTACGAATCTTCAGGACGGCTGCGAAGTTTTGTTGGATACAGGGTCTGACCTGAATCTCCTTTGCATCGATGCTCTGGGGGATGATACCACCTTTTACCCTGAAAATGGCGGTGTGGTGGGCGGCATAGCAACCAGTAATATGCCCATAATTGGAACTGTGACCCTCAAGATATTCGACGTAGATGTTTGTTTCTGGGTTGTACTTAGACCACCAGGTGGTTATCTGGGCATCCTTGGAAATGAATTTTTTATCAAAGAACGAGCTGGCATTTCCTTTTATTGGAATACGCTGGTCCTCAAAAATCGACCTACTCGTCCTATCCCTTTTTCAATGGATAACGACCTTGATGTGAGATATATCCTGTCCCTAGGGACGGGGCCAAAAATTTTCGACTCATGTGATTCGCTTCATGGAGAATTACAATGCTTTCTCATAGATACAGGGGGGAGGGGTGTGTTTGATAAATTCTTCCGCTCTTAAACCTGAAATTAGAGTGGATCGTGGTAATACTATGCTACTCCGTAGCTTGAATGGACAGTCCATAGAAACAATTGGTACTGTAGAATTAAAGGTTTTGGATTCAAAAATCCGATTCCATGTTTGTAATGGGAATTTACTCTTCCATGGTGTCAGAATTTTGGGCAACAACTTCCTCAGAAATGAACAAGCGGAGATTCCATATCATCTTCAATCTCTGAATTTATCATCTCGACCTTCCCGACCTTTACCTTTCAGTCTCAGAATAAAACCATCCCGTTCATACGTAATTCCACCCCGTATGCGGATGTCCGTGTCGGTACCTGTTGTAAATCCTGAGATCAAACAAGGATACCTCCGCAAATTTTCCGACTTATTCAGAAAAATCATGACATATTTCACCTCCCTGGTGATCGCCTGGGACGTTCTAAGAAGTTCACCTGCAAAATCGAAACTACGAGTGACAAACCGGTCCGAATCAAGCAATATCGGTTTCCTCAAGAACACCGCGACGAAATCAAGAAGCAAGTGGATAACCTATTTAAGCAAGGAATTATTCGAAAATCAAAATCTCCGTATAATTCTCCTTTATGGATTGTCCCTAAGAAATCTGATGCGCAAGGTAATAAAAAGTCGAGAATGGTTATCGATTTTCGAAATCTGAATAAGATAACCATTGGAGATGCTTACCCCCTCCCACTTATAATCGATATTTTAGACCAACTCGGTGGGGCCAAGTACTTCAGTGTATTTGACCTTGCCAGTGGGTTCCACCAAGTACCAATGGATTCCAGAGACGCTGAAAAAACGGCGGTTTCCACCCCTGACGGTCATTGGGAATATTGCTGTATGCCTTTTGGGCTTGAGTGTGCTCCAGCAATTTTTTAACGTATGATGGACTCCACATTGAGTGGTTTAAAAGGTACTGAACTATCTATCTCGACGACTTCGTAAATTGTGCATCTTCGCTTGAAGAACATGAGGTACGAGTCCAAAGACTTTTCAACCGCCTTCGAGAGGCCGGGCTAACTCTTCAGCCCGAGAAATGCAAATTTCTCTGCCCCGAGGTGGAATATTTAGGTCACATTATCACTAAAGATGGTGTGAAACCTGACCCAAAGTAAATTTCATCCCTTAAAAACGCTTCGCACCCCCGTAATCATACAGAAGCGCGAAAATTTATGGGATTAGCAAATTACTACCGACGATTCATCGAAAACTTCGCTGAAAGAGCCAAACCGATCACTGACCTTACCAGGAAAACTAAACCTTCTGTCTGGTCGGTTGATTCGCAAAAGGCTTTCGAGGATATTAAGAATGCGTTATGCGAAAATTCATTCCTTGCCTATCCAAACTTCAATCGACCTTTCATATTGGCAACCAGTTCCTCCGATGTCGGTATTTCAGGCATCTTGAGCCAGGAACTGGAGAACGAAGATCGTACGCCTGGAAACACCGATAAAAATGTTAAGAAAATTGTCTCCTGCACGTTCCGAGTCTTGCAAGAGACTGAGACAAGATACACACACAATGAAAAAGAGTGTTTGGCAGTTTTGTACGCAGTGCAACAATTTCGGCCTTACCTTAATGGTAAGCCTTTCACCTTGTATACAGGCAGCCCTTGTATGTCTTGGTTGAAAGACAGCCAAACAAGGAAGCTGTAAAACAAGGAAGAAAACCCGGAAGTAAAAACAAACCTAGGGTTAACAGCGCTTCACAACCTCGTGATACAATTGCATCCCGATTACAAATGAGACAAGCTACGGAACTGTCACAAAACCGAAAAAGGGTAAACTATTGCGAAATAAGTACGACCGAACCAGACGTCTCAGAGAGTATCGAAGATGACGTTTTCGGGGTAAATTAACCAGGACCATCCCCAGCACCTCAGGCTCCAGCCAACCCGGAAGTGGAGACTAGACCAGTATCCGGACTAGAACTGGAAGAAACAGATGAGGAAGAAGAAGAAGAAGCAGTCCGACTCATGAATGAAGAATATCTGCTCAACGAATCGGAGAAAAGTTCCAGTGATCAGGGAGATTAAAATACTCCTGAAGCGATAAATCGACAGCAAATGCGCGAAGATTTGAGAAAATCATTTGAACGCTTCAATAAAGCCCTAGAAAAACGAGCAATTAACGTTTCAGATGAAGAAGCGGATCGTACTGTTCGTCCAGAAGATTATTACAATCCACTGCCTGTAGTCAGCCCTCAAGTAGCCAAGGAAGTCAGGAAATATCTTGAACGGGGTTACTTATCAGACGAACACGACGAATCTGAAGACTCGGATGAGTTCGACGAAGAAGGAGAAGAAGAATTCCTTCGTGAAAATCGAGATATAGAAGAAGATAAAGATTCAAGCGAAGTCAGCTGCTCTGAACCGGAATTCCAAGTAGAAATAACCTCTGCAACTCCACAGACACCGCGAGCTGACGAGATTCGAGAGAAATACCTTACCGCAGGTAGAAGTCCGTTGACCCCTATGTGGAAGAACACGGTACTGAAAGCTGCGCAGGCAAATTGCAAGGAACTTGACTATGACGATCATACAAAAAGCTTTTATTGGAAGGACACCGGAAGTTCTGATGACAATACATCTCCAGTCATCGCGAAGCCTTCTACCTGCCAAACTCTGAACGTCGAAGATGTTCCTGCAGCCTCATCCAGTATGGTACATGTGGAAACGCCCAAACGCAAAGTGACATCTACTAGTAAAAATCTAGGACAAGAAAATACCTTGCTGAACAAGAATCAGCAGCCAAATTTACCAAATCGAAATTCTGCAAACGATCGAATAATCATAGCGGAGACATCTCCTCAATCAGGCCAATCAGATGACAGCCAATCTGATGGAACCACAGTGATTCAAGTGGAAGTACACCGAGAACCCGACGACGGAAATGCTCAGGTAAATGAATCTGACCCTCTCCACACGACTCTACCGGAAGTTGTTGACGAACAACTGGGGGATGAGCCGGAGATTAATGTAGATTTACCTCCGAAACTTCCGAATCAAGCTCCGTGGTACGTATTCGATCCTCCTTCCTCAGATATAGCGGAGGATCTGAGTGATCAACGCTATTCACCACCGGAAGTTTCGTCTTCCTCGAGCTCTGAGTTCGACCGACCTCGGAAACTACCTGAAAATCGAATCAAATTTAAGGACAGTCGAGATGGAATTACTTATGTGAGAGATCACATGGTACATTTCCTGTCCCTGGATTGCGAGTTGGTGAAACCAGTTTCAGAATTGTTCAGAGATCTCACTTTCATCGATCAGGAAGATTTGAAGACAGCCAAACCAAAAATGGGTGATGTATTAATCACAAAATTGGGTCAGTGCATTATCTTCACGGTCTTTGTTAAGAAAAATCATTTCGAGAAAATCGATTTAAATAATTTAATTGAAGGATTACGAAATTTAAGAGTGCCCATGTTCAAACACGAAATCTATACATTCCGCATGGCGAAACAGGGGGATGAATTGGATGATATAAACATTAAGCCTTATCTTATACAAGAATTGGGCGACTGTCCTATTGAGGTATCACTTTGCGAAGGAAATATAGAAGTTCCTACCGAAGAGTTACGCGATGAAATCATTGAAGAAAACCACTGCAGACCTATTGCGGGCCACAAGGGTGTCGTGAAAACTTATTGGCGAATTCGATAGAGATTCTACTGGCCAGGCATGAAGAGAAATATCGATAGATTCATCCGGAAATGCGAATTCTGCCAGAAGAATAAACTCACCCGAATCAAAACAAAACAACCCATGATGATAACCGATACTCCCTTCGAACCCTTCGAAAAAATCTCTATTGATACCGTGTGACCACTTCCTATGACTAGGAGTGGGAGTGTCCACATATTGACTATTCAGGATAATTTTTCGAAAGCCGTAACAGCAATTCCGATACCTGATATCCGATCGACAACAGTGGCAGAAGCCCTTGTAGATCGTTATATGTGCTATTATGGTTGCCCGAGAGTCATCCTCTCAGATAAAGGTACTTCATTTACCTCTAAAATAATACAACAACTTGCGAAAGCCCTAAAAATCCAAAGATTAACGACTTCAGGTAATTACCCCCAATCAAATGGTTCTCTAGAAAGGAGCCATTAACCACTGATAGATTTCTTAAGAGTAATCTCAGATAAGTATCCGGACTGGGATCAATATGTGAGTCTCCCGGCGATGAGTTACAATACCAATGTGCATACTTCAACCAAATTCTCTCCATTCGAGCTGATGTTTGGTCGAAGAGATCGGTTACCAACCCAGTTCCCCGATTATTCCAGAATCAAAACTTATTCCGACTATCTCGGCGATCTTATGAGTAGACTGTCAGAAGTCAGAGAAATCGCTGCGGATCGTCTCAATAAGGCAAAACAAGATTCCAAAATTCGTTACGATCGACACATAAATGCTAAAACCTTCAAGGTAGGAAAAATAAACTCGATGTTTATTATACCGGGCCTTATGAAATCGTCGAAATTAACGAATTTAGGAGTCTGATCTACCTGAACGACAAAGGGAACCGCAAATTGGTAAACCCTAATAAAGCTAAACCTGCTCTTGACCGTAAGGCTAAACCTCTATAAAGTTCTCTGTTTCAGATCCTCAAATCTCTCACCATCGTGAGACAGTTATTGATATTCTCGGTGATCATCATCGAAGGGGGTCAATTGAAGGACGACCTGACCATCCGGCCACTGGCAGACAACCCGGGTCTACTGTATGACCCGTTTAAGAAGATTTACCTAATAGAAGAAAGCTGGTGCATCATTTCTTCCATTAACGTGCGAAGATTGGTCGACATGTATATCTTTGAGTGGGACCATCTCCACTCGACCATGCTAGGTTGTACCAAAATTATCGGCTCTGGGTCCTGCATGCACTACAGTAGTTGAGCTGGGGGAGTTCACCCCCGATAAAACAGATTGTGGGTTCTAGTCCGTGCTAAGTTACCGACGGAGGGTAACCTGTCGGAAGTCGGTTGGCATACTGGTGGTCGGTAAGGCCTGTTTTACCGGCTGTCCTCAGAATAACGGTAAACTCTGATTTGACCGTTGGTAAGCACTGTTTTATCGTCTGTATTGATATTGCCCGTCGATAAACTTGTTTTGGCTGTCGATTAGGTTGTAGTGGCGGTTGGTAAGACCTATTTTACCGACTAAAACACGCTCTTGAGGTTAGTTTTGGATGTTTTTTGAAGTTATGTACGATGGTGATTGCGTAAAAAAAGTAACATACACGCATCTGTTCCAAACTAGATTGGGTCATGGGCAGCCTACCAGATTAAAGGTGGTTGAGTAATTCGCATCACCCCCAGAGCTGGCACTAGCTGCCTACCATCTACAGGTTGTGTTAGTGTGTGTACTTACAAGTGTATTTATTTCAAGTCGTATATATTGAAACTGAGGTGTGGACAAGTGCATGTGAGAAGTATGCTGAGAGGATGCCATCTATCGGCTAACCCCCCCCCCCTTTTTTTTGCTAGATGACGTCATCGATTGCGTCATCCGACAAGTTTGAGCTCGTTTCTGAGTTGTAGTGGGGGTAGACGAATAATTTGTGAGCTCTTGAGCTCTCAGCACTCAGTCTTTGCTGAAACATCTAAGTGAGCAGTCAGTGGAAAGCTTATGCTAAATTTTTTTATCAAATTTATTGTGATCGTTTTTTATAAACACGCAAGTGTTAATCTTATTATACTTGCATATTTTGATAAATATTTTTCATATTTATCAATGTATTAATTATTATTTTTGATTTATTAATAAATTATTTTTAATTTACTAATTAATTAAATATCTGTTATAGGATGGATTTGAAGAGAATCAATAAAATTAGTCATTTAGAAAACATTTTGCCAACCAGAAAATTTCAAGAATTGGAAGTTGGCAAAATGTATAAAATTACTGAATTAAAAAAAATTTTAACACACTATGGACCTCGAGTCATTGCTGCTCTCGATAATCAATTTATGGTCTACTTCCCTACGAGGACAAACAACCAATTAATTGCTGATGAAGAGACATTAAAAAATATCACCAACACCGTTGAAGAAGAGCATGTCAATCTGCGATTTCACGGAAGCAAATACTGTGAATTTGAATTCGTTCTTTTATAAACTTAAACGTACTATTATTTTTTTTTTAAGAAAATAAAAAAAAAATATAAAAAAAATGAAATTATCCTTTGACTGATTATTTCATAGGCCTTTTCATAGTAATTCTTGTTTTTATAATTGAATTTCAAATAATAATAATAATTATAATAATAGTAATAATAATAAAAAATTTGGGAAAAAAAAATGTCAAACTGCGCATGCACTATTTAAAGTATCTCTAACAGCCACTTTAGCTAGAAAATGAGCGAAATTTGATGTTGAAATAACCTGAAATCTGCTGCCCGAATTTACAGTGAATTTCACGCCAAAAATTGAAAATAAAAAAATTTACGGTTAATTTTTATTCAATTTAAAAAAATTTTTACGAAAAAACAGTCGGTAACGTTCATTCTCGCCATTGCAGAAGGTAATCAAATTATTATGCAAAATTGTCAACAATTTGAGGGTAAAAATATACTTAACAATTTATGAAAACAAATTGATAATAAGCTGACCAAAAATTTGACTTCAAATTAACAACAACTTATGAAGTTAATTCACGTCAAATTCAATAGCAAGTTGCGTACATAATGTCGTAAGAATGGAAAAGTCCGAAGTTGACGGATATTTGTCGAAACTTTTGCTTAAGCAAACTGTGGTATTAGGGGGATGATGACAAGTTGATGTTGTACAAAAGGTGGCAGCAGATTCTATAGTTTGCGGGAAATTTAAAAAAGACCTCTCGCGCACACTCTGTGCAGCGCGCGGTATTTACGCTTATTTTAACGATGAGGGATGAGTTGAACAGGAGGGGGCAAGGTTATTTTAACATATAAATCAAAATATTAAGTATTTCTTTCTTTATTTAATTTAAAAAATTAATTAATTAATAAAAAAAAGAAATACTTAATATTAAATAAAAAAAGAAATATTTAATATTAGAAAATACTTGAAATTCATATAATGTGTGTTTAGAATAAAAATTATAATTAAGAAAAAAAAAATAATAATAAAAAGATAATGATAAGAGTAATGATTTATGCTTCGTCCGAGTCTTCATATGATGACGATTCTTCCCCATCCGATTGATAAAGTCTCTGCGTTGATGATGGCGGTTGAAGTGGAGGAGATGACGGTGGTGATGGTGGTGATGGTGATGATGCATCATCATCATCTGAGTCACTTAGCAACAACGTTGAGGCCAGCGACGGGGTGGGTGATCCACGTTGTCGTCGTTGTTGTTGTTGTTGTTGTTGCCTATCATGACAACAACAACAACGTTCATGACAACCCTTTGTCTCCAGCAGTCGATCGTTAATGATCTGGATCCGTCGTCACAGTTCCATGTCTAGCTGATCTTGTTGTTGCCCTTGCTGCTCTTGTTGTTGCTCTCGCTGCGCTTGTTGTTGCTCTTGTTGTTGTTCTAAAAAAGTATTGATGTTTTGTTCAATTTGTCGTTGGTGGTTGGCAACATCATCCCCAATCCACCCAAAAATGGCTTCAACGGCTATGTCCATTAAAATCCTCAATCCCCAGTTCGAATGAGGCTCTTGGATAACCCATTCTTGCCGGGAATCGTCAACTGTGAGTTCGACGGATCTTCCAGCCATCACAAGTAATGGGCCGTTTTGCAGTGACTCTTTGTTTTAATAAAAAATAACGAGCAAATTAATTTTTTTAAAAACTTATTTGATGGATAATTAATGATCCTTATTATGGATTTTTCTGAAAAAATTGTATTTAAAAACAGGAAAATAAATTACCAATCGAATAAGTTTTTAAAAAATTAATGTTTAAACACCTGATGAAATATGTCAAAATTAATTTTTCAATACTTATTTTAAAAAATTAATTTTTAAACACTTGATGAAATATGTCAAAATTAATTTTTTAAAATTAGTATTAAAAAATTATTTTGCTTGTTATTTCTTTATTGAAACAAATAATTATGAAGAAAATCGATTTTTAATAACAGATTAAAAAGAAAAAATTTATTTCGGCATAATAAATTATTAATTTAATAGAAATTTAAAAAAAATTAATTTTTAAACACTTGATGAAATATGTTTAAATTAATTTTGTAAAAACTTATTTGATTGGTAATTTTTTCAGAAAGATCCATAATAAGGAATAGGAAAATTCATAATTATATAATTCATCAATAAGTTTTTGATATCCAACTAATTATTTAAGAGAAAAAAATTTAATTATGTATAGACATAATAAACTTTTTTTAAAACATATCAGAAAAAAAACGAATTTATCACGTATTCAATTATTAATTATTAATTATTTTGAAAAAAATATGTTTTAAATTGTTGATTAAAATAGTTGTTAATTACTTACAGTTTTTAATTCTTATTAATTGCAATCGATTTCCACTTAATACGCACTTAGCACCCCCTTTGTCTGTGGTGACAGGTTCTAACAAGAAACTACTCCACCACTTTTCTAAAATCTTATATGTGAGACAAAAAAAAATTAAAGGGCCAATCGGAAAAAAATTTACATATCGTTTATTTTTGGTCACTATAAGCACGTGGGTAACAAACCTGCGCTGGTTTGTTTACATTTTCAAAGAAATTGATTTAAACGATGTTTTACAAAAATAATATGAAAATATTAATTAAAATCATAGTGTATGTTCGTAATCATTATTTTTTATTCATAAATTAATGACAAATGAATAAATTTTATCTTAAGAAAAATTTGCGTGCGTAAGTTTAGACCAAATAGAATAACGCCATCTATGAGTAAAAAATGTCACCAACATTATCTTTGAATTATCGGCTATAAAATCCCAGCCGTTTGAAATTCATTGATATTTCTTGAAATACATCGATATTCATTTAAATGAATTGAAATATAAATTATAATTACATGTTTTTTAAAAGATAAAACACTAAAGTAATAATCAATGTATCTAATCATTAGTTGTGGTACAATCAAAATTCGTAAAAAATATACTCTTGTAGCAAGTTGGCATAAATGACTGAAACTTGACCGTAAGTTGACGTTAAATCGTCATCAACTTATTACATTCAGCATGGTGGGAGCATTAGGTTGATGACAACTTATGATCAGTTTTGACTACTAGAATGCATGTAAATCATTTGATAATTCAATTAAAATAACAATAATTAATTATAAAAAGTTAAACTATTTTCTAGGTTATAAAAATGTAAACAATTACTTAATATCTTTAAAAAATAATAATTGTTAGAAAAAAACTTGAGTTGCATCAAATTTAATTTTATTAATTATTTTAAATACCAATTTTATATTTTCCAAAAAAAAAAATGCAAGTAATTATTTTTTTCAAACGCGGGAAATTTAAAATCGATACATCGGATCGTTAATGGTGGCGGTAAATTCAATCAACTTGTTGTCATCAAAATGTGACAACAAGTTATTTTAGTGGGTAGATGTCAACTTATCATCAGTTTTGACTACCACAATGCATGTAAATTATTTGATAATTCCATTAAAATAATAATAATAATTAATTATAAAAAGTTAAACTAATTTTAAGGTTATAAAAATGTAAACAATTACTTAATATTTTTAAAACTAAAAAGAAAAGGGAAAAAAAAATAGAATACCTTTAAGTTCAATTTTATTAATTACTTAAAAATCCAATTTTTTAAAATTATTACATTTTCCAGAGCACACAAGTAATTATTTTTGTTCAATTTACAGTGATATTCACAAAAATTATTGTTCAATAATTTTATATTTTTCAACGCGGGAATTTTAAAATCATCTAAATCAATTACAATTTTTTCGCTTCCAATTAAATCTTGGATCCATAATTTTTTTTCAAAACCTTTTACATAAATATATTTGTATTTATAAGTGACATCTTCAACTGTTTCTTTTAGCTTTAAATATTGCGTTTTCCCAGCATCCCAGGTAATTCCATGATGATTATATGTTACCCAGGTATTAAAGCGTTGACACTGATTTGATAATAATGTCCAATCACAAGATGGTTTGAATAACGTACATGACATTTCGTCAACACCATCAATTTTATGTTGGACTGTAATTGACGAAAGTTCTTTTACAATAAACTGATCGTGTGAGCCTTTAAATCCTTGCACATCTATTATCATTTCCATTTTGATAGCTCATATCTCGACAACAGACAATGAATCACTGAATAATTAAAAAATTCAGCACAGCTATTTGTTATTATCCCCCACCACACATTTTTTAAATTAATTATATTTTAATTTCATTGGTTGATTTTAAAACTGCGCAGTAGAAATTTCCAGAAGATCTATTTTTAGACTGATGACTCATCTATGTGCAGGAAAAAAATTGTTTTCTTCGTTTGATTTTATAACTGCGCAGTAGGTGACGTCATACCATTTGTTGCGCCATCTAGCGTTTTAGGTTATGTTGACACGTTATTCTAGGGGATTTCACTACTTTTTGTTTGGTGATGTTGGCACTTTGGTATCAGGCGTTTTGATCCTCCGACAAAATATCCCCGACAAAACATCCCCGGACAAAATATTCCCTTGACAAAATATCCCCGACAATTAATACTAAAATGAAAATTCTTGATAACAAACTATCAGTTATAATAACAAATTAACAATTATTTACACATATAATAATGAATTCATTAATAAAATTTTATTACAATAGTTATCAACATAAATTATGTGACGCCATTTGGCGCAATTCAATAATAGGATTTATCAATTATCAAAGTAACGAATACAAAATTAATTATCACATAAAAACGTAATTCACAGATTAAGCATTGGACAACAAAAATATAAATGATTGCATAAATGTATTATTAAGTAAAAGAAATTAATTTCTAATAAATATTTTTTCACAAAATTATTAACACAAGTTAAATTTTTTAATAATTAGTATTACTATAAGAACAATTGAAATAATATAAATAAATAAATAAATAATGTGTCATTACATGACAGATGTTCATTTCTAACAAAATATTCATCCACATCAAGAAATAATCACGCGACAGTCGAAATAGTTAATTAAACATCAAAGAATAGTCAAAAAAAAGTTAATTTTGCTAAAAGATCGATTTAAACAATAATAATAAATAAATTTTTTGTTACTAATTGAAAGAAATTATTTTTGCTACATTCTTTACATAACCCAACATATCAGATGAATCGTAATTAAGAACAACGCGTTTTAAACGCTCATCGTAATCACGATACTCTTTACGACGATTGTTAACATTAATACCGGTATTAATTTGCGTCATACAAAGCTCCGTATGCACTTGCTCGTCTCGCAAGGCATTAAAAAAAACACCAACAGTAGCATGGTGTACAGAAACACCACGATTCAATCGATTATGCCACCCCTCTGTAGGATTGTTGGTCCGAAGCCAATCATTAACAACAGCATTGTAACAATTCCATACTGATATCTCAAATCGAGGCTTCTCTCGTTTTTTTTTGTTGTGGCGTGGTTTGCCGATCCAATTGCCTTGAAAGTACAGCAAAAATTCATCAAGTTCATCCTCATGTGTTTCATAAAAATCCGTTGCAACAATTAATTCATAGCACTTAACAACATCTGCCGTTGGTACAAAAGCTAACGCAGTCAAAAGCCTCAAATTAACAGCAAAGGTAATATCCGTATTGTAGAGTTTCTGTAATCCACACGATTGTATGTGACGCCATACACACTGAGAAAAGTGATAAAAACACCCTGATAATAATACGCCTGAATATTTAATTTTAAAAGCAATCATAAATGCATCCTCAAAATCATTCATCATTCGAACAGGTTTATAATTCGGTAAGGCAGCACGAATTATTTCCAGTACGCTTTCATATAAACGTTGAGTTTTATTCGGAGCCAATATATAAATTAAAGGCAATGTTTTACCGTTCTTCAATCCATGAATGGAATACAATTGTAAAAATATACCAGGCACACTACGAAAAGTTCCGTCTGCCAACCACTGTTCACATGTCGACAAATAAATCAGATTTCTTTGAGTGGTAAATATTAAGAAACGTTTTTTATCACCACCGCTATCGTGCATTAAAAAAAGTTCGCCACCATGAGTGTGCTTCAAATCCTCAGGCACCACTAGATCAGCACGTGATGCAAAATTAACAGTATGTGGAATATCAGCGATCCGACTCCGATTAATTGAACGTGACATCGACTCAGGCTTCGGTAATAAAGCGACAACAGGAGACGATATCCCTCGCAAGGAACGTGAAATAATTTTAGCTGGTTTGTCATCGGTTTTCCTAGCACGTTTGATAATTTTATTCTTTAAAGTTTTTGCTTGAACGCCAGCAGCATCTCCAGGATGCTCATGGATTGGAATGTCACCAACAATATCACCTAAATAACGAAAAAAATTAAAATAAAAAACTACAAATCAATGTCAAATATATATATATATATATATATATATATATATATATATATATATATATATATATATATATATAATTATATTAAATAAAATATTTTAAATACATTAAATAAAATATAAGGAATTATCTATAATATTTACCTGTGCGCAGATCAGTATTAGTGTGTATTATCAAGTTACATTTAGGGTTAGTGGCACAACGCCAAGAAATATTATTTTTATTCACCCTTTTTTTGTATACAAAAAACCTTCATGGGCTAACATTTTATTGCCCTTTTGAGACATAACAAATGTCAACGGCATTGCTTTAATAATAATTGATATAAACTAACAGCACAAAGAAAATCACATGTTAATAAACACAGGTCAATGCAAACGACAGCAAACGATTAAACACAAAAGACAATAAAACTAATGAAAATTGATATTCGATCAATCGATAACACAGCATCGATAATTTGAAATTACCTATGATAATAAGAACATAGTTTAACCTTTAAACACAAGATGGCACACAAACTTCAGAATTAGGCGGTTATAAACAAAAATAATTTTTCTTTAACGTAATAAATCAATAAAATACTTTTTTCAGTTAAAACATAGTTTTTTTTCAGATTTATCATGAATCAATGTGGGACAATTAATTAATTAATAAATAATTATCTAATAAATAAAACACTGTTTTTTCAGATTTATCATGAACCAATCTAGGACAATTTAAAATGATAAATCAATCAAAAATTTTTATTGTAGTATTAATTGTCGGGGATATTTTGTCAAGGGGATATTTTGTCAAGGGGATATTTTGTCCGGGGATGTTTTGTCTGGGAGATTTTTTGTCCAGGGATATTTTGCCGGAGATATTTTAGCGGGGGATCAAAAATCATGGAACCTGGCACTTTTGGGGCGACATCTATTTTTTACGGCGTCATTTATGACGTCACAGGTTGTTCTGGAACTTTCTACTGCGCAGTTGATTAGCCGTTTCCCACCTATAAAAGAGGCGCGTGAGACCATACTCCACAAAAAAGAAGTACGAGTCTCTGAATGAAGTACGAATCTCTGCTCAAATATTCTCTGACGTTTACTGTGTTAAAGTTTTTGTGAAGTTCTCTGTGAAGTTCTCTACGGTTTTTTAAATAATTTTTTTACAAAAAATTATAAACAATTTTTAGTTTAAGTGAAGTGCATAGACATTATTTTTAGTGCAACTGACACTTATTAGTTTTACTTTTGTGCAACAGACACTTATTAGTTTTAATTTTTGTGCAACTGACACTTATTAGTTTTTAATTTTTTTGTGCAACTGACACTTATTAGTTTTTAATTTTTGTGCAACTGACACTCATTAATAGTTTTTAGTGCAAAAGACACATTTTTTTTTTCTGTGAACAATTGATAACAACATTATTTGAAAAATGGCGCGATTTGTTGATGCACTTCACGGTTTGGTGAATTCTGTTGCACAATCATACAATGATTTACAGTCAGAGTCAGTGAATGAAGAACATTGTCAGAGGTGCTATCAGGTGTGTGTTGAGACAATTAAATATTTCGAGACTATTTTGGCAAATCCACAATCGAGTGTTCAAATTAAGAGAAGCGTTCAAGCAAGTATAGTGCTTTTGTGCTGGTATGGCGATCAATTTGCTCAACTCAGCGGCCTGGCTACAGGTGGTGATTTGAGAATGCGTCATCGACTCATCAAATGGCAAGATCTCGAAAACGCTTTCTCAAACAACATTCGAACTGGATTTGTCACATATCTTGCTCACACGGATTTGAGAGAATTTTTGAATGATTCTCGAGAATTAGTTTTCGAAAAAATCCAAGAAATGTTGGGTGATGTTGCTGGGGTGAAAATCAACGTCGAACTTGTATGTAAATTTCGGAATGAAAAAATTAATGACGTTGTTGATGAAACTAAATCATTCAACACTACAAGTCGGGAAATTACACCCACAACATCTCTTGCTGATTGGTATGCTGACCATGTCAACGAGAACCTATTGAAAACGTTTGAAGAGTTCAATCAAAAGGACTCGGGGTAGAGATTACTTGAGATCCACAGCTTGGTCATCACAATGCTCAGATATGTTCCTCTACAAGCTGGAGCATCAACTTTTGTTAGACTGCCCAAAGATATCCAGATGAAACGTGCAGTCTTAAACACGAACTCTTAAACGTGCAGCAACACACGAAGCTCACACTCAACATCCGGAGAGGACAACATCGTACCCTCATTACAGCAGCGTACTTCAGTATGAAGGTATTGATTTTCCAATTACCCCGAAAGATATTCCAAAATTTGAAACCTTAAATAATTTGTCAATCAATGTTTACGGGATTGAGTCAGAATTTAACGGTTTCGGAGATGAAAAAAGTATCATTATACCATTGTATTTAAGTAAAAATTGTAAGTCTGATGTAAAAAAAATTCATCTTTTAATGGTGCAGGCGAACGTAAATTTAAATATGTCTAATGAGAATGATTATAAAAATTATAAGCCTGTTTATCATTTTGCCTTAATTAAAAATCTATCGCGATTAGTGAAAAATCAAATTTCTAAGGCACATTGTAAATTATATTTCTGTGATCGATGTTTAAGTCACTTTAAAACAGAAACATCTATCAATAACCACAATGATGACTGTTTCAAATTAAATAAAGTCCGTATGAAATTTCCCACTAATGAAAACAAAATATTAGAATTTGAAAACTATCGTAATAAAGACTCGGTACCGTTTGTTGTCTACGCAGATTTAGAGTGTACACTAGAGCCTCAGAGGGATGATGATATTCAAAATCACGTTCCACACAGCATTGCATTTTATCGTCACTGTAATTATGACAATAATTTGTCAAAATTTGAAATTAATCGTTCATCTGATTGCGTAAAGTGGTTTGTCAATAAACTTGAAAATTTCGCATTTAAAGTTGAGCGGTATTTAAAAAATCCCATACCTATGAAACCACTTGACAAACAGCAACAAAAGAGTCATGATCGGTCAACTGTTTGTCATATTTGCGAAAAAACAATAGCCTCTGATAAAGAGAAGTGCTATGATCATTGCCATTTTACGGGTAACTATCGCGGACCTGTACACATCTCATGCAATTTAAATTACCCAAAATCTAATGTAATACCGGTAGTTTTTCACAATTTATCTGGATATGATTCTCATTTGTTAATTAAGTCATTAGCAACTGCTTTTAAAGGTAAAGTCACATTATTGCCAATTAATAAAGAGCGATTTATCTCATTTTCAAAATCTATTGATGATATATCTGTGTCTTTACGTTTTATAGATTCATTTCGATTCATGGCATCAAGTTTAGAAAAATTAGCATCCTATCTTGATGATGACAATAAAAAAATCACAAAACTTCATTACCCAGATCCAGAAAAATTCCAATTAGCTACTCGCAAGGGTGTATTCCCGTATGAATACATTACAGACATTGATAAGCTTAATGACAAACAGTTGCCCGATCAAAACTCGTTTTTTTCAAAATTATCTAATAATGGTATAACTGACGATAATTATGCATTTGCTCAACTTGTCTGGAATAAATTTAACATCAGTACATTAGGCGAGTACTCTGATCTATATCTTAAGACTGATGTACTACTCTTGGCCGATGTATTTGAAAATTTCAGACAAAATTGTTCAAATAATTACAACTTAGACCCGCTGCACTATTACACAGCGCCCGGATTAGCTTTTGATGCAATGCTGAAGTACACTAATGTGGAACTGGAACTGTTGACTGACCCCGAAATGGTACTTTTCATTGAGAAAGGTATACGAAGTGGAGTGTCTCAGTGTACTAATAGGTATGCGAAGGCATGGATACATGGGTAATGAATTTGATGTTAACAAACCCGAGTCATACTTGATTTATTTTGACGTCAATAATTTGTATGGCGCGGCAATGAGTATGCCACTACCTAAAGGCTCATTTGAGTGGGTAGATGAACATGATTTAAATAATATAAATAACTTTGTAAATGCCAATGACAATGTAGGACATATTTTAGAAGTAGACTTGCACTATCCTCAGGAGCTACATGAGCTACAGAAAGATTTACCATTGTGCCCTGAGCACTTTTTACCACCGGGTAGCAAGTCTACTAAATTATGTACAACACTGTATGATAAAAATAAATATATAAATCATTGTGCAAATTTAAAACAATGTTTAGGTTTAGTAATGCAATTGAAAAAAATTCATCGAGTGCTTAAATTTGAGCAATTCCCATGGCTAAAGACATGCATTAACAAGAATACAGACTGTAGGAAGGCTGCCCAAAATGAGTTTGAGAAGAATTTCTTCAAACTCATGAATAACGCAGTCTTCGGTAAGACTACGGAGAATATTAGGAAACACAAAGATGTTCAATTGGTTACAAGATGGTCTGGTCGATATGGTGCATCAGACCTTATTTGTAAACCTAACTTCCATAGTCTTACAATCTTTGACAAAGACATGGTTATAGTGGAAATGAAAACAACCCAGGTATTTTTTGACAAACCTATTTTCACTGGGTTCGCGATTTTATAATTATCAAAGATATTTATTTATGATTTCCACTATAACTATGTCAATCAGAACTTCACAAACCAACAATCTAAGTTGATGTACACGGACACTGACAGTTTAATTTACCACTTTACAGTACCAGACATCTACGAAATCATGAAACGTGACATTTCAAAATTTGATACGTCGGACTACCCCCTTCAAAATTCGTACAATATGCCAATAGCAAACAAAAAGGTCCCAGGTCTGATGAAAGATGAGAATAATGGGAAAATTATGACTTATTTTACCGGACTTAGGGCCAAACTATATGCATACAAAATTATGAATAATAGTGTCACGATTGGAGATCGTGATGGGCGTAGGTACGATATTCGTATAAAGTATACTGAATAAAAAGGTACTTACATTGATCAAGGACCGATCCTATGACCTGGGCTCACGTGACCAAATTCTCAGTTTATTCTTTTTATATTTAATTCGCGCCCACACAATATTGTTGAAGACAAAATTGATAAGACCCAAAACGATTTCCAATTTATTATGTGACTCATCTAATTTCACAATCAAACGTCGAGCGGTAAAAGTAAGATTGTGTACCCCCTACTGTGAACAATCGGTCTGAGCGGCTAGACAGGTAGTAAAATATGGGATAAAGGAAGGTGGGTTGCCGAAAAGCCTCGTGAAGCTAGTATCTCATTGTTAAAGTAAAATTTTCTGTTAAATGATGTTTTCAAATGTTTTATGTTAACGAGTATTTATTTATTAAATGACTCAATATTCTCAAAATACAAAAGGGTTACAAATGGCAATATTTAGAATAGTAAATATAATAGCAAATGTTTCATGCATATGGGTTACAATAATTTCAGAGTATATAAAAATAAAAATACCAAACAATGGTTACAATATTTAAAAACTTACCCTAAACAGGTTTTGGTGAGGTGTCAAGACTGTCAGCAGTTACACAGGACACTTATTCACGACGCGTTCTCGCGGTCAATTAATGTGATTTTAATTTATCGAATTATTTATTTATTTAGTCTACCTTGTTGTATAAGCTTCAATGTTTATGCGTTTTAAATCTCTGTAGGTTAAATTAAAATAAAGGTCTTCGCGCTTTTCGCGGTAAAATAATTTCAATGTATTCAAAGTCTTCGCGTCTTCGCGGTAATATAAAATATAAATTTATAAAATCTTCGCGTATTTTCGCGGTAAAAATATTTCTAAATATTATTCAAATTCTTCGCCTTTTCGCGGCAAAACATTATTCAAAATCTTCGCATTTATCGCAGTAAAATATTCTTTGATTCTTCACGTTTCTCGTGGTATATTTCAATATAAAAATAATAAAATGAATGAAATTAAATGGATTATAATAAGATGAAGATAACCAATGCTGTACTGGTGCTAAACGGTTGATATTAGTTCACGACTTACAACGATCAAGGACCAATCGTACGATCTGGGCTCACGTGATCGGATGCTATACGCTAATATCGCGTTGATTATGCTTCTGAAGCTAGTAGAAAATAATATACCGATTATACGAGTGCTTACGACGATCAAGGACCGATCCAATGATCTGGGCTCACGTGACCGAATGCTCAATCGGGATATCAATCCTCTAGCCACGAACACCGTCAAGTGTCCGGAGTTCGGTGAGGTTCAGAGTTTGATTCCTAAAAGAACTGATGAGCTAAAGTCCATGGTCTTTTTATATGATCCTCGCATATGAAAAGTGGTGGTAACCAGTTTCCCATACGAGAGGACTCGGACTCGCCCGAAAGTTCTAGGCCCATGCACACGTGTGATCCCTGGGAAACAGATTTTGACTATTAAAGTAGGCTGATGACCTGGCGCCACTCTGTCGCTGAGCATGCTCGTGTAGGAAACCATAAATTTGGAGGTTTCCATTAGCTTTCTCTAATTTCCAAGAATCACATGCAGGTGCGCATGAGTTGGGTGGTCTATAGGTTTAAGATGAAAAATCAAAGAAGACTACCGCTTCTATGCTTAGATTAGTTAAATGGGAACGGATACATAAATTTTAAAAGTACGTTAAGTAAAAATGATGAAATTTCCAGAAAGAGAAATATATAATACGCGTGGTCCATTAGTACAATACGACTTAATTGTAAAGCGTTGACAACGCTCAGGTAGGTATATTTGTCCAGTACGACTTCTGGCGTCAGTAAGTTGGCGTTATACATAAAAAGGTTTACGTACAGGAGGTTTTAGTGTGTACTTATTTTGGAAGAGAGAGAAAAAAAAATTAAAAATTTTTGAATGTAGCAGCCGTGACAATAGCAACACTAAAAAATGAGCAAAGGGGATCAAAGGTCCGACGTTGCGAACTATCACGTTTGATGATTTCGATAGATGCCTTCACGATCACATTAACTTGACAAAAAAACAGTACTTAAGTAAAAGTTCCAAACACAACGTGACGACAGTAGCACAGCACAAAATAGCCTTGAGCTGGACAGACGACAAACGACAACTTTTGGACAACTCAACCGACACATTGCCATGGGGATTCACATCAAATAATAATGATCATAAAGACGATAAAAATGTTATATCTATTAAAAAAAGAAAACTTTTGTAAAAAAAAAAATGCAAAATATTGTAAAAAATTAGTTTTTTTAAGTATGTAAAAATTAGTTTTGAGGATATGTGTGTAAATAAAATGAATAAAACATTTATATACAAATGAAAAAAATTGTTTTTTTATTTTATAGATATAAGTGTATTTAAGTTTATTTACAGATCAGATTTTTCAATCCAGCTGTTGTGGGAGCTATCGAAGCCGAGCCTCTTTACGTACAATTTATTTCCACGTTTTTTTATAATTTTCTCCACTAGATATTCGTCTGGATATTTGACTTTGCTGAGTTCCTCTGCATAAAATCCACCTTCAATTGGCTTATCTTGATAGTCTACAAGCTTATACGTTGTTGGATTCGTTTTCTGTACTGTCTTAATTGTAAAAATTTTCGTCGTCCAGTTGGGTGTGTAACCGTTCTCAAACACATGCTTGTACTTGCTGATTCGAACTTTATCTCCGACTTTGAATTTATTTTTTCGTGCTTGTTGCTGAGCTTGAAGAGGTTTGTATATTCTTTTCAGCAGTTCTTTTTCATTAGCAGCAGTTACATCAGCAGGTTTCATTTTAATTGTCCGATGTTTGGTATTATTGTAAGTATCCAATAAGTCTTCTCGTATATTAATCCATTTATAGGTACCACGTGCAGAAAAATCACGCCACATTTTATTTTTAAGTGTCCTATCAAATCGTTCACATATGGACGCCTTCAAGTTGTTGAATGTTGAGTACATATTGATGTTTTTACGTTGCATGAGTTCTTGAAATTCTTTATTATGAAATTCTTTGCCTTGGTCAACGTGCAGATTTTTTGGATCACGACCAAGTTTCATCAAGTGCTCGTATGTCAACATGACGACGTTGATAATTTCTGCGTGCTGGTCTGTGCAACTCATACGCTATTACTGATTTCTTGTCCTCCATTGTTAACAAAAATTCTAGCTTCCAATTCTTTTATTCGCTGTGTATTTCTACTGATTAAGCCTTTTGTAACTTTATACGTTTTATTTTAACTTTTAGTTCTTGATTTTCTTTTTTTAATAGCTTTACAGCAGTGTCGAGTGTTACCACTTGAGAGTGTAAATGTGAAATGATCTCAGACTGATCATTCCTTATACTATCATACATTAAAGATAGCTCGTGATATACAAGAGCACGTGTAAATTTTACAGTTGCTGCATCGCTATCTTCAGCAGGTTTTCAAACATGACACAGTCTCTTGCGCTCAACATCATACTGTCCGTCAACAGTTACTTGAAATCCTCGTTCAGGTGGTCCTGGCGGTCCACTGATTACAGCACCAGTTGGTAGTGAACGTCCAAATATATCGATACTCATTTTTCGCTCTTTTCACTTCAACAGCCAGCAAATAAGTGGCATAGATTTGACACAGCAGATGCTAATAAATAATCCCCGCTTTTCGTAGCTCTTCGATAATTGATATGATTTCATTGGTGTGACTTGGATTTCCAGCTGCTTGAGATGCCATGAGTAAACGCAGACGGTCAACTAGTTCATTTGGATCATCCCAGTAGACATAATCCATACGTGATTTTTTCTTTTTCGCAACCATAAAATTCGGTAATCCTTTACCTCTTGATAAGTTTGCATTTTTATCGTAAAAATCGGCAATATAATTATTATACTTGATTGTCGAGTCTTCATAAAAACTATCATCTGGTTTATAATTTTTTTTATGAGTATTTGTCATTTTAATAATTTCGAGATATTTATTTTTATCATTTTGCGTGACTTTTGAATCATCCGGCGATTTTTTAAATAATAATTCCAATAAACCAGGAGTAACAGAGTAATTTTTATTTTTTATTCTAATCTCATTATCGTCAAAAGTTATTTCAGAATCACCAATATAAAAATCATTAAAACGTCGACGAATACCATATCTCATATCAATATCTTTACTTCTTCTGTACACTTTAGCTAAATATGATTTTATTTCACCACTCACTGGCTTAGCGGGGGTACTCGATGCAGCAGGAAATACTTGTGTTTCTTCCAGAGTTCCACTTTTATCTTCAGGGATAATACTATCATAATTACTAGCATCATCAAAATCTGTATCATTATTCACTGCTGAATTATAATCTTTAAATTCTTCTTTGACTTCTTGCTTGATTTCTTGTTTGATTTTATGCTTAGACGACTCGACTAGACTCTGCAGAGGTGTAACAATAGGCTTAAACATTTCACCCATTGCCTTTTCAGCTGTGTCTTTACCCAACTTGAGCATTCTGTGCTTTCGTCGGATAGCATCACTAGCCTGGGATATCTGATGTAAGACATCTCTCTGCTTTGAAAGCTCCTCGGTCTTCATGTTGATGGGTTAAAGTTCACTTAATCTCTGATGACTATTTATCAAGTACAACTTAATTTATACTAATAAAACAGTCAAATCCTTTTCTATATCTACCACTATTTAGTTCACTGTCTTTGTCAATGACGACAAAACCATATTTACCATCAACATCATTCCAACATGCTGAACACAAATCTATGATTAAATTGTATGACATGTCAGTATTTACATGATCATTATACACATGCAGAGATAATAACTGTCAACATCTTTAAGTCGACCCATACAAAAGTATGCTCTGATATGATCTTGTTTTTCACAAGCGACATCATCAAATATCATCAATGAGTTTGGTTTTGCATCTTCAGGTTTTAGTACTTCTTCGTGCTCGTTCAATGTAAAAACTTCAATCCATTCAATTGGTTTAAGTAGTGATTCTAAAAATTTATATTTCGGTTGGTTCAGAGATTTTGAGTAGAGATAAATATTATCAAATCTTAAGCCATTGGGGTGTATGATGAGTGAGAGTAGAGCATTTGTTTTTCCGCAATTTGATGGACCACAAAATATAGCGCGTACACTGTTTGGCAATAAAGCGCCGTGTCTCTTAACTTTTTTCACTCCGGTACCTTGAACAATTTGATGAAAATTTATTACTGGTAACTTGGCCGCTTGACTTTTAAACTCCATGTTGCCAGTTTGCGATCACAACTACAACTCACTCAGCGAGCTAAAAGTACCAGGTTTTATATCATTTTAAGTCAGTCATGATGCTGCTACTATGGAGAGCACATGTGTAAAGACCAGTGGTAAAGGTTTTATAAACAGTTTAATTAATAAGCTACCAGTTGAACTACACATACCTGGATACCAGTACTGTGGACCAGGTACAAAGCTAGCCAAAAGATTAGCTCGTGGTGATCCCGGAATTAATCCTCTGGACGTTGCGTGTAAAGAACACGATATCGCATACTCGTATAATCGCGAAAATTTGGCAGCACGTCACGAGGCTGATCAAATACTTGCTGAGAAGGCGTGGCAGCGTTATCAAGCAAAGGACGCTGGTATTGGCGAAGAAGCTGCTGCGTGGAGTGTAAATAAAATCATGAAGATGAAAAAAAGATTCGGAATGGGTTTGAAGAAGAGAACAGCTGGCAAGAAAAAAAGCCTAGTAAAGAGAAAGCCTACTAAGAAAAAAATTGGCAAGAGAAAGACTAGCAAGAGGAAGACTAGCAAGAAAAAGACGAGTGTAAAGAAACAAGTAGCTCTAAGACAAGTTGTCACAGCTGCCAAAAATTCCATGACTGCTGGAAGTGATCCAATTAAAACGGCGTTGAAAGGAGCTCGTCAGGCTGTTAAAAAATCTGGTGGGAAAAAAAATATTCGGCTGCCACGAATTCTACCGGTTCCATCCAAAGTTGGTGGTGTACTACCATTTTTAATACCACTTTTTGCCGGCCTGAGTGCAACAGGAGCTTTGGCTGGGGATGCTGCTAGTATAGCGAAAGCTGTAAGTGATGCAAGTGCTGCTAAAAATCGATTGGAAGAGAGCAAACGTCATAATTTGAAAATGGAGCAAATATCTATGGGTAAAGGTTTATACTTGAGACCTTACAGACGTGGTATGGGTTTATTTTTGAGACCATATCCAGTAGGCAGAGAATGCAAGTCAAAAAACAAGTAGAGCTACCACATCGACCACTTACAAACATCGATTTACTGAAATACGCTAAAGCTCTAAAAATTCCAAACTTTCGCGGTGTTTTTATGAGGAATGATTTACCTAATACTGGTCCGAGAAAAATCAAATCAGCTATTATTAATCTTGATGATAAATTCAGACCTGGTACTCATTGGGTTGCATACAAGAAAAATAATGATAAAGTTATTTATTTTGACAGTTTTGGTAATTTACAACCACCGCAAGATCTTATGGAGTATCTCGATGTTGGTAGCGTGAAATATAATCACAGAAGATATCAGGATTTTGATACAATTATATGCGGACACTTATGTCTCAAATTTCTCACAGGACAACTATAAATTGATGGGACTTTGTGTAGAGCACATCAGTCATGGCTGAGTCATTCACATTAACACTGACAGAATCCACATCCGTGTTGGAGGCCAATTATTTCCCTCCAATTGAATTATCACCAAATAAAAATTATGTTCTAGGACTTGTAGAGTTATTAACATTTAATTCAATACCCAATATTGATGTTGGTGCTAATAAATTCTATGTCTCTTATCCTGTGGATAATATTGATATCGAAAAAATTGATACAAATGATAAAAATAATGTTGATGAGAAAAAAATAGTCAAGAAAAAAAAGAGCTAAATGAAATGTAGCAATAATTACAAAGATTGATAACAATGTCTCTGTAACTGAAGATAATACAATGAGTGAAAATATAGAAGCTGGAAAATATGAAACTGTTGAAGAGAGAGTCTTGACAATACCAACAGGAAGTTACGAAATTACTCACATTGAAAAATACATTCAAAAGAAATTACAAAGACAGCATCAGCATAAAAGCCAAAAATAATGAATTGAGAAGTGAAATTAAATGTGATCAATTTGTAAATTTTACACACCAAGATTTTATTGGTACACTACTGGGATTTACAAACCGAAAGCTGACACCACATAAAACTTACTCATCAGATTTACCAGTGAAAATATTAAAACTCAATGCTTTAAGAGTTGAGTGCAACATTACATCAGGTGCTTACATAAATGAGCACAGAGTTCACACAATTCATGAATTTTTTCCGTGTATCACCAGGATATGAGATTGTTGAATTGCCATCTCACGTCATTTATCTTCCAATCACCGTACAAGCAATACAAAATCTCAGACTAAGAATTGTCGATCAAGACGGAAAACTGGCTAATTTCACCTCCATGAACTTGGCACCGAAAATTGATTTTTCTAAATTTTGATATAAACAAATCGTTTGTTCGTCATTCGTTCTTAAATGTTTGTTAAATAACTTTATTTGTTCTAATATTATTTATTTTTAAAAAATTAAAAATTGAAATTTTCTCATGTTGCCGCTTTAAGTCTCGAATTCGATTGTTTTTTTTTTCATTTAATAGCTTAATTTTTTTTATTATTTGTTCGATCAATACAATTGTTTGTTCTATTGTTTTTATATTTTTATTTAATTTTATTCTGAATTTATTTATTACACCTATATTTTTAATTATCAGGCGCATGCGCGTCACACAACTTTGAGAACATAAACTGTGGTTTCTCTATTCTCTAACGGAGAGTGATATCCCCACTTATGGAGGGTAGAGGGTTCCTCTACCCTCCATAATTCTACTTTTTAATATAATTTCGAGTTTTTTAATATAACGTAATTTATCTTCTTATTTATTGAATTATAAGTATTAAAATATATATTTATGTTACCCAATCATCAATTGTTTTGTTTTTTCAGTTGGAACCTAATTATTATAATTACAGTCTTGGTTTCTCATGTGCTAATCAGATACTTTTTCAACAGCAAAATGGAGTATATCAACAAAAACTGATAGATCATTATTGATTAATGATTGTAATAGATGATATTTTTTATATTTTGTAAGTAGAAGAATATTTTTCGAAAACGTAATTATTGATACATTTTTTCGCTGTTTAAGAATGAAGTCTAGTTTATTTAATTTTTTATTTTAATCGCTCTAAATGAATGTTGGACACAGGAATAGTTATTTATGAGACTGAAATTAGTAGGCATCATAAAATTTTTGTTTTTCATTAAAAAATTGCAACATCAATCGGGAAAAATTTTTTAAATTGCGTGCACAAATTTTTCACAGCTCTACGTGTGCATTTTTCTTAATTTTCACCTTATTGACAAGTAACTTATTTATAAAAATATAAAAATAATTCAACGTCTACTAATTTCAATACCATAATTTTTTCTTTAAAGCTTCGAAATATTTGCCTTAATTTATATTCTTATGAAAAAAGGTTTACTTTTGGATTTGTTATAGTCATAATAATGTTCTGAATTGTAGATTACGATATTCTATAGAGTACTTAGTAACTTTGTTAAACAAGAGGTGTACAGGTTAACTTTCTTTAATCAAACGGTAAAATGAAACTATTTCAATTATTTACGCCTTGTTTCATTTTATTTCATAGAAATATTCTTAACTCTAATTTAAATGTGTGTAAAGTGTTGGAGCTTGTAATTCTCGAAGTAAATTAAAGAATATTCCAAAAAATACATAATACTTCAAGATAATTAATACTTTTTAAGCAATTCTTAGTAATCAAACAAATATTCCTTAATATTTCATTCATATTAACTATATTAATATTATCGTTTTAGTTTCTAAACTAAATTTTTTTACCTCTTAATTTAATTAGTCACTATTTATTTTATAAAATTTCATTGATATAATTATTTACACAAAAAAGAAAATTCATGCTAATACAATGTCAAATTATTCCTTTCGATTATATTTAGTAAACTTAAATATCCTTTTTATAGCATAAATAGAGTTTACTATTGATTTTTTAATATTGATCGTTCGATAATTATAGTTAACAAAAACAAATTCAATAAAATAAAGAAAATAAAGCACTTTTGTCTTATTGATCCGTAGGCTTGGGTATCTCTTAACGTTAAGATTTATAATCATGAATTGTGACACTTCAACGAAGGAGTTGGTCAACATGTTGGAATTAAATAACAATGAACTATCCAAAAAATCATGCAATGTTTACTTGCAAAAATTATCAATGCTTAGTGGGCAATCAATAATGAAAATATCCATTCGGAAACTGATAGTGAACGCGGTGTCGAAGCAAATAAAGGAAACAGCTGTTTCTCATGTTCGCTTAAAAACCAAATTTGGAAATATCGAGGATATGAATACTTGAAGAAAACCAGGATATTAAAATTATATTGATGCAGCATAAAATTAATTGTACATTGATAGAAAATAAAATAAAATTCTGTATTTGTTCTTCCTGCTCAAACATGATAAATTGATGAAGGTGCAGGAATCAGAATAAAAAGTGTTATCAGTAGCAAGTTAGAAAATCACAAATGGTCATCACATCGAAAATTCAAAAAGCATCTGCTAAATATTGACTCGGACAGGAAATAGTTTTACTGGTATGACCACAATCAGTAACACGGTTCGCACCAGGGGGTTGCCGATAAAATGACAGTATTCGGAGGTTTAATTTCTGCTCTATACGTGCGAAGGAAGTCATTCATAGTTGTTAAGTAATTTTTTAACCAGTAGCATTGGCTCGGTTACTTCCACAAACATTTAGACTCCGTTTAAAAGCTAATGGTGTTCTTCAGTGTATAATTGAGGATGGAGATGATTAACATTAAAAACGCTGCAAAAGTTTGTCTAACAGCGAAGAACAATCTATGAAACCGACTGAGAATGACAACATCGTTAGCAGAGCTAAGATGGATGTTGGATTGGCGTTGATGCTGCAGCAAAAACCTAAAAAATCAACAATGCGAACGAGCGATAGGTGATGATTATTAAAGACCTTAAGCGTTATAGAAGTGAAGAAGGTTTAAAACATTGTAATACTTCCAAATACGAAAAAATGGGGATGAAAAATGTGCGACTGAAAAAGCGACTACTATTGATAATATCGAAACAGGAAAAAAAGCTCGCTAACCAATTCGACATACCATGAGAAGAGTTGGAGATGCAGAGGTGAGTGTATTTAGCTTTAGAATATTCTTAGGGATGATATCAAGAGAATGAAATGTTTCGGGTTTAATTATAGGCGATATATTTTCATAATTTTGTAAATGTTGATGAAAAACTGATGCTCAGTTTTAGTTTTATTTTGATTTATTGTGAGTTTCTTATTGCGTTATTTAATTTTTTTTTTTTTTTTTTTAGCGGTTGCATAATGTATTGTGGCTTAAGTAAAAAAGCTGTAGGCACAATTGTAATGAATAAAGGAATAAGTTTAAAAAATTCGAAGATGCCGAATGTAAGTATAAAAATTTTTCGTAAAAAAAGTTGAGCAAAGCGTTTTGGATGAAAGATGAAAAATGAACTAGTTTTTAAGAATTGGTGAAAGATTTATTTTTTTTGTACAAATTACACAACTAAAGTAGTAAAAAGTATCACGTTTGTTTTTTTCTTTGCTAAAGATTGCATTATACAATAATGCAGAATATTAATTTTAATTTTATAAATTATCTAAAAATTTTAAATTTATTGTAGTAAAAATTTTTATTTATAAAATCTAGATTTATATTTGATTGTATTCTTAATATATACTTATTATTTAATCTCTGACATTATACAATTAAACGACATAATATATGCAATAAATAATCTATAGAATTCAGAATACTTGTCATATGTTCCGAAATATTTTATTTCAATAAAAAAAAAATAAGACAAAAGCTTATTTATCATTCACTCTAACACGTTGATTATACTAGAGAATTTTTTATCCCTGAAAAAAACTATTTACTCCATCATCAGTCGATAAAATAATTTCTAATAGTACTTAATACAAAAATATATCTACATAAATTTTTTTTTTTTTTTTTTAATAAACAAATGACAATCAATGAAATTTTTCTGTGTTAAGTATTTTTTACTTGTTATATTTACATTTTTTATTAACGAAACAAGCGATATAAAAAATTTTTGGCTAAAAATAAATTCCGAAAACAAATTTTTTTAAAGTCACTCTTGCTGTTTTCTTTAAATACTTAATCATTAATATCGATTTAGTGGTTTTAACTATTATAATTAATTGATGCATTATTAAGGTTAGTTTATTATTGAAAATTAAGTCTCGAGTAATTTATTCTTTCTTATTGTAAATTATATTTCAATAATCAATCTTTTTGAAAAAAAAAAAAAAAAAAAAAAAACATTCGGTTTGGTATTAATATTTAATTATATGAATAGTAATTCTGTTAATTTTTTCAGATTTTAACCATTGGTTTGAAAATGGGTCCCAAAGCTAGAGTTACTGTTGAAGATGCAGTTGGTGCTTTAAAAAAGCATATCAAATATTTTATTCCACCTAAAAGACCGAAATGGTCTTCAGAATGTTGGAAAATAATTGCTAATGAGCTCGGTAATAAATGGGATGATAATTCTGTTCGTACCAATGTCAACAATAATCGACGACAAATTTTAACGATTGCTTTAAAAGAATGTGGTTATTTTACGGAAGAAAAAAATACTGAATCGGGTATCTGTAATGAAGTTGAAAATGGAAATATTGACAGCAGTAATAGTGATGAAGATGACATTGATAATGACCCAGACTACGTCAATCATGATTCTTATTTTAATGATGGTGATCAAATTGAAGAATTTGATGTCGAAATTCGTCGAGAATTGTGGAACATTATTATACAGTCAATTCCCGATGAAAATAAAGGTCAATATTTCAAATTAAATAAAAAAGTTTGGACTGATATTGTGGCATACGCATTTTGGGAACAATATCGCCTTAAATGTGCGTTTATGTTTAAAAAAGGTGTAATATGTGTAAGCGGTAATAATTATCTCACTATAAGAGCTTACTGTAAGAGCAAAAAATGTGGGAATCGTTTAGTTGGTGTTATTGAAGATGCTCCTTGTGAAGATGGTCCTGTATATATTAAAATTAAATGCCGTGATACTCGAGACGTAGAAAATCATGAAGATTTGCAAAGGCCTCTTCAAAGCGCGCGAAGAAAAGTAATAGGTTCGCAATTAAAAGATCTTGGTGTTCATGGATACACTCGTCAAGCAGCAACTAAACTATTAAGACCCGGCGAAACTGGATGCCCTTTTTTACATAAACCCAATGTATTGCATCAAGCAAAAAAGCAAGTCATTGATGATGAACGAGGTATAAGACCGATTGATCGGAAGGATATTTTTGCAGCAATCGATCGTCTTAATGATAATCCGATATATAGGAACTCGATTGAAATGGTTTGCAAGTCACCATTTTTTGTTTTTTACACTACTCAATCACAAATGCACTGCTATAGGGAATATCGTCGTATTCATAAAAAATATTCTTCTATTTGTATAGACGCAACTGGAGGTGTAGTCCGCAAAATTATCACTGCTGGTGAAAAAAGTCCTTACATATTTCTTTACGAAATTGTTATAAACTTCAACAAAACTTCACAATCCGTCTATCAGATGTTATCTGCAATTCAAGATGCTGATATTATAACATTATGGCTAAAGAGATGGATTCGTTTAGGTGCAAAGCCTCCTCATGAAGCAGTTTCTGATAGTGCTCGCGCTCAATTAAATGCTATGTCAAGTGCATTTAATGATATGTCTTTAAAAAAATATATTAAAGTATGTTTTGAAAATTTAAAAAGCAAAAATTTAAAAACGACAGATATCACAACCTACATTAGGTTGGGCGTAGCTCATTTTGTACATTCAGTCACCGGCTGGGATTGTTTTAAATCTGTATTACATTCATCGGTAAAAAAGTTTTATATTTATTGTATATGTCTTTTAATTGACAGTACTAAATTAGACAAATTGGAACGTATCCTGTTGTTAATTTTAATTGTTTGCAATGTTACATATGAAGATAGCATTATTGATGTAAATGGCGAAATAATTACTCCTTTAAATGCAAAATCAGAATTGGAAGATTTAATTTCATGCAGAGACATACCAAAATTTTTGTTAAATGTAACTAATCAAATTGATAAGATTGAATTTGATCCAGAAAAAACAAAATCTGAAAATGTTTTATCTAACACTACTGAAAATGATTCGTTATCTATTTCAACCTGGATGAATGACATATTAAAAAAGTCGAAAAATGAAGTCCATCAAGGTAATAAATTACAAAGTTTTTTTCTACCTACACTGAAGAAACCACTTGTAGAGGCGGTGATGGAGTTTCCATTGTGGACCAACATCTGTATTCCACATACTGATTTACGAGCAACATCAAGTTATGTCGAGGAAGACTTCAAAGACTTGAAGATGACTTTACGACGTCAAATTTCGTTACCAACGGATGTATATACATTTTTAAAATTACATCTTGATTACCTGATGGGAGGAGTGACTTTATTAAGAGCAAAGATAACGAAATTTATAGCTGAAAGTCTGAATAATACTAAAAAAAGCCATGCTGATAGTTTTAATTGTGACTTGAGTGAACTACCACAAGGAATGAATAAAAATGACTCTTCTGAAAATTTGATGGAAGAAAAAGAGAATGATTCATTAAGTCAACTCGATCAGATGAAACCAGTTACTTCTGATATTGATGATAGTCTCAACAAGACAAGCAAAAGTGTTGATAATATTTTTGATTATAATTTGAGTGATGTAATTGAAAAAAAAAATAAAGAAAATCCACTCGAAATTTGGATGGGGCTAGGGGAAGATAATAAATTAAACAGATATGATTGGATGAAAACAGAAACACATAATCTTGATAAAGCTGCGTTAAATTTAAATACTGATTCTGATCTTATTTATATTGATAATGATAATGAACTTTTTGTTGACAACTACATGCCTTGTAATGAAATTAATACAAACTATGACAACAAAGACAATGATAATAGCAAAATTGAGATCACTACCAACCATATTAAAGATTACACTCGCGATATCGAGATTCATAATAATTATGATGAGTCTTTAAGTAATCCAAAAATAGAATACTTTGAAGATCATAATTATAGTTTGAGCACAAGCACTCCATTAGATAATAAGAGACCAAAGAAAACTTTGTCGGTTGCTATTAATGAAGTTGCTAGAAAGAAAGTTAAGTCCGGTAAATACTTCAATGACTGTCCGGAAATTAAATTAGTAAATAACTTTGTTAAATCTGACACAAAATCTGTGAAGAAAAAATCATACTTACTACATAATGGCCATATGAGTAAGGCTATACATTTTGATGGTTGCGACTGGTTACTTCACCAAACATGCCCATTCAATACTATTATTCAACTACTGTTTGAATGTACACTTCAAGATACCAATTTTTTAGAATTTTGTAAAAATTCTGGTAATTCTATTTTTAAATTCTTGATTGATTTTAAAAAAGATGGCGCATCTGATAATATTTATGAAAAAAGATTTAAAATTTTATATCCGATTTATAAAGACACGGAAAAAACTCAAAAAAGAATTGAAAAACAAAACTACATTGCTACACCCATATCGCGAACAATTTTCTGTGCAGATAATATAAATGCCTTATGGGCTCGACTTTTTGCTGATGAACCAAGTATTTTTGAAAAAAATTCTTGTCCAACTTCAAAATGTGATAATAACAACAATAAAAATGTAGCAATTTTCCCTATCAATTACACAACGATCATTTTGCGTGGATTTGGTTCACTGCAAAAAGCCTTAAATTATCATAGTGTTATTTATAACATGCGTTGTGGCTATTGTCGAGGGACCAAAAGAATATGTAGACAAAATCCAAATTTTCACATTTATATTGAACTAGATATTAAAACTACGAAAGAGGTGGACGGTCGAAAGTACAAATTACATGAGCTACCAATTTACTTAACTCTACCGATAACCAATGAAGAAGATAGTAGCCGCGATGTTCGCTACAGGTTTGTAAATTATTTTGATTATTCTAAGATGTTTTTGCAGTTTTTAATTAATGAATGTATTTATTAAATTTTAGATTATCTGGAGTAGCAGGATATTCTGGATTCCATTATGTCGCTTATTGTAGAAGAATATCTGGATCATGGATATGTTATAACGATCTTACTAAAACGCCCGAATCAGTGGCGAACAGCCTTCAAATTTTACCCCATGGTGTTCTTTATATAAGATCTCAGCAATAAATTATTTGTAATATACTAGTCATAAAATCTTAGTCATGTTTCATAGAGTTATGCAGGTTTATAGACTAACTGTTAACAACTGGCTAATCTTAACAAGCCAACTGATTGTCTTTGTTATGTAATAATCCTGACGTGAGTTTTTTTTCTCGCTTATTAATTAGTTGTTTTTATTTCATAACGTCCAATCTAATAATTCTAATTGCATGCTCAAAATCTACACAAGATATAAAAAAAATTACTTGTATCAATGAGAAGTTTAGTAGCAAGACTCTTAATTAGAAATATTTTTTGCATACATTCAAAAATATAGATATTTAATAAAACAATTAAAGCAATGAATGGCATCGCACATTATTTAAAATGTCATTATTAGTTCCGTTTATTGATGATTACTAATAGTATTGTAATTCAATATTATTGAAGGGAAATGTTAAAAAATAACGTAAACGATAGGATTTAAATCCATATTTTCATTATGTATTTTTCAAATTTTTTATTTTTAAACAGCTATTAAAAATTATTCATTTAAAAATTTGATTGACTAGGTTTTCTCACCTTTTCATGAATTATTTTAGTTTAACTATTAACTTACTACATATATATATATATATATATATATATATATATATATATATATATATATATTGAGTTAGAAAAGAAAATAAATAAATTGACCATAATTTTTAAATACTTATGTAATTTATTTTTTTTTTTTTATAATTTAATAAAAAAATATTCCTTAAGTTATTTTCAAATTTTTTTTTTATGTATTTAAATTTACAAATAATTGTCACTCATTTAATTAACATGGAAAGCCGACTTTAATTTTCGAAGTTTTTTTTTCTTTTTGTATAAATAATGTAGTTGATCAATTATTAATGAGAATATAATTTTTTTGATTAAAGTTATTTAAATAATTTTAAATAACTGATGATTGGAAGATAGCTGAAAACAAAAAACGGTAAATGAATAATATTTTATTCTCTAGATTTCCTGTGTCAGAACTGAATTTTAAAGAGTTTTATTTTTCTTAATAATCTATTACGTTATTTTATCGTGTAATCAAAGGTCATTGCGTTTCTAAAGTCCAAGCTATCGGTGACGCATACATGGCGGTACCTAATTTTTTTACAGTGAAAAATTAATTCATTTACTTTTATTAATTTAAAAATAGTAATAGTTTCAATGTTTTTAAAGCTTCTTAACGCAGTTAAACATCGTACGATTGTTCGTTGGCCAAATGATACGTCAAAATTGCGGATAGGAATTTATACGAGTACGGAAAATTTATGCTTATTTTTATGATCTATGATCTGTTTATTTATTGTCATATTTAAGTTTATATTTATCTAATGATACGTAATTGTGTACATTGAGTTTTACAATTAGTTTTTGATTACATACTCAGCTTGAATTTTTTTAAAAAAAAAAATCTTTTTCTTTTCCAAGCAAACGAAACGCTTGTCTAATTGGTATAATTTATAATTCTGTTTGTTTCAATCCAACTATGATTTTTATTATGAAGAGAATTATTGATTATAATTAGTAATTAAAATACAGCATAGATTTCAAGCATATGGAATTTATGTATATGAAAGTTACTGACGAGTGTTTATTTTTTAGATATCTAAATTATGTAGAAAATCTCGAATTTGTATTGTATTATCAGGACCTGATGGGTAATTGATTACCTGTATCATTGAGAATCTATATATTTAATAGGAATTGCGATATTTGGGATCAGAATCATCGCGATCTGGACATCAAACATATGCGTCATCGGAATCTATTGGTTTGTTCGGATTCTCCGCTCGGCGCACTGGGGCGCTTACAATATACCCGGGAAAATTTTAATTCATAATTAAATTTGATTAGTAGAAAAAAAGTGAATTACCAATTAAAAAAAAAAAAGTATTAATTATCAGTGTATTGATTAAAGTGAAATTTAAGTGAAACAAATCTTAGTATTTCAAATCGATCATTAATTAATAGAAATTAATGTAAATTTCGTGTGCGAAAAAAGCGTCAAAGTACCCTGAATGGCGAGTCCGAACACACCAATATAAATAAAAGAACCAAGAATATATAATTAATGAATTATGTGAAATATATATATACATATGTATATTAAATATATTTATACATATGTATATACGGGCCGTAGTCCCGTGTCTGCAACCTGTCTCGTAGCGTGACTGCAATCTGTCTCCATCTCCAATCTGTCACGTAGCGTGTCTCGAATCTGTCTCGTAACGTGACTGCAAAATAATTTACGAGACAGGTACCTGGTTAAAAATACTGATTGAAAAGAATTGAGAAGCAGTCACTCCTTGGAAACTGTATATCTATATATACAAACAAAAGAATTGAAATTATTGAAAAGAATTCGAATTTCATCATTTTTAATTCTTTTCAATCTATATTTTTAAACAAGGGTTGCAGTCACTACGAGACAGGTTGCAGACACGGGACTGCGGCCCGTATATACGTATGTATAAATATATTTAATATACATATGTATATATATATTTCAAATAATTCATTAATTTCTTGGTTCTTTTATTTATATTGGTGTGTTCGGACTCGCCATTCAGGGTACTTTGACGCTTTTTTCGCACACGATATTTTCATTAATTTCTAATAATTAATGATCGATTTGAAATACTAAGATTTGTTTCACTTAAATTTCACTTTAATCAATACACTGATAATTAATACATTTTTTTTTTAATTGGTAATTCACTTTTTTTCTACTAATTGAATTTAATTGTGAATTTAAATTTTCCCGGGTATATTGCAAGCGCTCCAGTGCGTCGAGCAGAGAATCCGAACAAACCATATGTAATGGACATCCGCCACCGTGTGAGATGAACTAGCGCATGCGCCTGATAATTAAAAATATAGGTGTAATAAATAAATTAAGAATAAAATTAAATAAAAATATAAAAACAATAGAACAAACAATTGTATTGATCGAACAAATAATAAAAAAAATTAAGCTATTAAATGAAAAAAAAAACAATCGAATTCGAGACTAAAAGCGGCAACATGAGAAAATTTCAATTTTTAATTTTTTAAAAATAAATAATATTAGAACAAATAAAGTTATTTAACGAACATTTAAGAACGAATGACGAACAAACGATTTGTTTATATCAAAATTTAAAAAAATCAATTTTTGGTGCCAAGTTCATGGAGGTGCTAATTTCAGAGGTGAGACGATAACCATAAGACTGCATATAAAGTCTATAAAATAATGGGTATCGTGTATGAGACAAAAAGTGGTGCTGGCTATAAGAAGATAGCAACATGGTCGAGCAACATCAGTCGCCGAGTACCTCACAAGGTGTTAACACATCAGAACGCTCAGTTTCTACAGAGCCTAGGACTAAAATTACGTGGAAAATTAAGAGAATAAAAATTCATTTTTGTCGTTTGACGTGTACACGACCATGGCGGCGGCGGCGGAAATCTTAAATATTCAACGACAAATTATTTTTGATGAGTCAATTGCGCACTATGAAGCGCATGCTGATCTCCTGTATGCTTCATCAACATTCAACGACAGCGAAGAAATAAGAATTGCTGTTCAACATCAAGATTTGTGTCTACTTCCAAGTAAGAGTACACTACATGTGTACGGAAAATTCACAAAGTCTGATGGTACAGCTGTAAGTGCAACTACTCACATGGTCAACATGACAGTCTGTCATATGTTTGAAGAAATACGCTACGAGCTCAATGGTGTTGAGATTGATCGTAATAAAAATGTCGGTATCACAAGTCTCATGAAAGGATACACATCACTGAGTCCTGCTCAACAAAATACACTCGAGAACTTAGGCTGGATTGTAGATGAAGCTGTAAACAAATTACACAATGACAATAACTACTTTGATGTATCTATACCACTGAGTCTTTTGCTTGGATTTGCTGAAGATTACCATAAAGTTGTCATCAATGCAAAGCATGAATTAATATTAATAAGATCAAATGCTGATTTGAATGCCTACGTTGTGGCCACACCTGCTGCTGGAGCTCATGCTGAAGCTGTTAAAATAACGCTGCAAAAAATCGAGTGGATTGTACCATATGTGACTATGGCTGATAAACAAAAAATTGAAGCTTTGAATTATATCACAAGTGATCCAGCTATCTCAATCAGTTTCCGTGCTTGGGAGCTGTACGAGTATCCTCTATTGCCAAACACTTCGAAGCACATTTGGGCAGTAAAAACTTCTACGCAGCTTGAGAAACCACGTTTTTTGATACCTGGATTTCAAACAGCAAGAAAAAATGACGCAACTAAAAATGCCGGCGTATTTGATCATTGCAACATCAGAGATATAAAATTATTTTTAAACTCTCAGAGTTATCCTTATAGGAATTTAAACCTCAACATTGCAAACAATCAATATGCTCTGTTATATGACATGTATATAAATTTCCAAATTTCATACTTCAGAAAAAGAACCTGAGCCGCTGCTAACGAAGAAGAAATTTTTGGAACAAGCGCCTCTGTACGTTATCGATTGCTAAAAACAAAACGAATCGATAAAATCTGGACCAGTGGACATTCCTCTGGAATTTGAATCCGCAAATCAATTCCCTGCACAGACATCAGCTTATTGTCTCATTATACATGATTGCATAGTCGAGTATAATCCTATAAGCAGCACCGTACGAAAACTAATTTGAAGACTGTTAAATTTAATCCAACGCCAACCATACATCGCATGGATGTATGGAGATTTGCACACGAGCAAGCAAGAAGAGGCGAATGGGAACAAGCAGCAAGAGATCGAGAACGATTTAAACAAAGAATTAATAAATTAAATATAATTATTGAACTTGTATTAATTAAAAACTTACATTCATAAATGAGTAAACTTTTTTTTTATATTGATATATATTGTTTTTTCATTACTTATAACCTAAGATATACATTTAAGTCTTACATGACCTTAAACACATAACAAACTATAGATATTTTTCTTAACCTAAAATATACATTTTAGTCTTACATAAACTATAGTCTATATTCTTAACCTAAAACTATACATTTTAGACGTACATAACCTCAAATACATAATAAACTATAGTATTTTTTTTCTTAACCTAAAAGAAAAACATTCTAGCTGTACTTAACCTCAAATACATAATAAATTATAGATATTTTTTTCTTAACCTAAAGAAATGCACTACAGTTAAAGCAATCTTTTTTAAATGGATATGCAAAGCTATCGGGGATATCATCGTTGAATGTATAATGATCCCGACACCTTTGATAGCCCATTAATTTTTCATTATTTTTTAATTCTTCTGGTAGTTTGTGCCAAGCGAAATCGATTTGCTGGGCTGCATATTCAAGGATAAATGTATCATCAAGACATGCGATATCTCGATCATCCATACACAGTAAATTCTTCAATTGATTGAAGATCTGAACTGACTTCTCGTAGGTTGATTGAATTCCATAAAAATGCCAGAACCATCTCTTAAACTCTTGGACATGTTGAAATGCGCATGAAGTATCCAATTTCTTCAAATGATAAGCATAATATGGACATTGATGTTTCAAGAAATTATTTTTTTGATAGAGTGAGAAAAACCTAATTTTTTCTAAGTCAATAATTGGAACAGTAGTGTCAATTAGATCTTTAAGCCATTTTTTCTTCCATTCACCTTGTACGTAAAAGTATCGTGCATGTTTGACCATAATTTCAAGAATTTCTTTCAATAATTCATATGGTAGCAAACCAGCTATCCATGATATTGAATGTTGATTTCCACAGTGATCAACACTTTTCTGCATTACAGCAACGTCGACTTGATCCAAAGGTGATTCAAACAACCAATGTTCACATCTTGCAAGCCCATATATACCCACTTTATCATAAATATCAGTAGCGCACAGTTCTATCACCACAAATTTGCCATCAGGCATCTCGAAACCCACAAAATCAATTATTAGGTCCATGGTGTTTGTTAGCGTTAAACAATAGCTTGGTCAGCGTAAACGTAGTTTTATAGCAGGCCTGTTCGTACTCACGGCGATCTTTGAAGCTGAGTAACAATTTCTTCCAATGATTCACTTGTAAATCGATTTCGTTCTTTTGTGCGGCCAATTTTTTTAATTTTTGTCGTTCTTCGTTATGACAATCAAAGTCATTAACGTTGTTGTCGTCCATTACGTCCTCGAAGTCGATCTGCGAATCATGAAAACGTACATCCGTACGCACATGGGGTCTGAAAAAGAAGTTTAATTAATTAGTTATTATAATTAAACGACTATAAAGCAGGTTATTAAAAAAAATGATTACTACATACCTTGACGAACGACTCATCGTGATTATTTATTTGCCATACGCTTTTCTAGTTCTACCAACTTTTCAGTAGTTTTTATTGATCTTCTGGACAAAATTTTCCTATCGTGGCAGCTTAAACACGATGCTTCTAATCGAACACTGTGAATTATTTCCGTGTTTTTCGCGAACGCAATTATATCGTCAATAAATTTACCGATAGACTCAGGAGAAGGCACGTCGCCAAAAAACCCTTCAATGAGATTTTCAAAACTTTCCGCAAAAGGGTAATTATTACAAAGAAAAATCTTTTCACTTTCAGTTAATTCAGCCATAAATACAACGTCTGGCATGCAAGCTGGTAACTTCAACTCTTCTCAGCGTAGACTGACTGGATGCGAGCTCTCGAGCTCAGCGCTCAGATCAGGGTCCCCCACCCCAAACCATAAAACAAGTTCAAACTTGTCGAATGACGTCATGAACAAAGGAAAATGAGTTCAAACCTGTTAGATGACGTCATAAACAAAGGAAAACAAGTCGAGGCCAGTTAGATGATGCAATATTCAAGAGAAAAGTGGGGAAACTAAACCAATAGATGGCGTGCACTTCGCAAGCTTCTCGCATGTACCCTTACACACCCCAGTTTCAATATATAAAACCGGATGGGTGTGTAAATGTACTTTGTGATGACGCTCAAGGCTGATAGACTGGAAATCGTCAGCTTTGAGCGCCATCACGAAGTCTTTTTTGTTTCAAAATTTTCCACTTAGAACAGATTTTAAGCGACATCTAGTCGAAAACGAGCTCAATTTGACCGGCAGAGCTATATTATGAGCTCAAAATAGCCTCCATAAAGCTCAAACAGTACCTGAAAATGAGCTCAAGAATGATTTACAGTGGGTAAAATAGAGCTTACCGACCGCTAATACGAGCTTACCATCTGCCAAACCAGAGGTTACCGACTGCCAATCTGAGGACAGTCGGTAAAACAGGCCTTACCAGCCGCCGGTACTCACCGACCGCCGGTAGGTTACTCTCCGTCAGTAACTCAGCACGGACTAGAACCCACAATCTGTTTTATCGGAGGGGGGGGGCTCCCCTAGCTCAACTACTCACTACCTGGAGATAGACCTGATAACGGAAATATAAACCTCCATTAACCAAGCTAATAGCCGTTTCGAGCAGCTCGTTAAAGAAACAACATTCAAAACTCCGCCGTTTGACCGTAACCAACGAGCTCCATGGTTCGGGTTCGTCAGCACAATTGCCCGAGAACTGTTTGGAACCATGGACTACGAAGACAAAGAACATATCACCAAGGAGATCAACAAATTATATCAAGACAATGCAGAACTGGTGCACTTAGTACAGAACGCCACTCACCTTGTCAAGAGTGAGATCAATGCTATTCTTCAAAGCTTGGCGCAAACGCAGTCCAATCTAAATAATCTCGCAGATGCTACCATGAACTTTATGAATTCCACCAATAATTCCTTGGGTAAACTCGCATATTTGATGAAAGTCATGATGCTGGGGGATGAACGAAAGGAGATTGCCAGTAACCATCTTCGAGTCCTGAAGGAAGCTAAAACCATCGTAGAGGAAGCCAAGGCCGGCAGACTTTCCCCACAAGCTATATCACCAAGCCAACTCTACCGAGCAACCCTCGACATCATGAAGAATCGGCATCCGGATTTGAATCCACCTCAACCAATTGACCAAATGGATATTTCAACCTTGTCAGCTGTGTCTACAGTAAAGGTAGCAAGGGCGAAAGGTTACCTACTTATCATAGTAACCTTACCCCTGTTCCATAAAATCCCGTTATTGTCATATGAAATGAGACCACTACCAAAGCCAGAAAATCTCAATGGGAAAATTCAAACACTGACGATACTATCATCAAAAAGGTTCCTAGTTACTGATCCAGGCTTGAGGAGATTCTACCTAGCAGATTCTGAATATATCAACAATTGCAGATCTATCGGGGACGATTTGTCTTGTCGTCCCGACATACCATTCCAGTCTGCGGAAGTCCAAGAAGAAGTAGACTGCGAAATAAAGCTGCGTTTGAAGTCAACTGAAGATATCTCAAGAATGTGCAATGTCCGCATCATTCCAGAGTGTAAAACCACTTGGATCAAGCTCAATCAACTAAATTCTTGGGCGTATTCGACTTGTAAGGAAGAAATGCTAATCTTCGAGTGCTTAAATCCGGTTGAGAAAGAATATCACATCAACAGAACAGGAATGGTCCATGTTCACGGTAGATGCGAAATTAGAAGCGGAAAATATATCATCAAAAGCATAGATGAAGAGATGACTCAGCTGAATATCACCTTGCCAAGGTCAAACTTAACCTTGGAAACGCTATCAACGAACTTAACAGCTAAACCCAAAATATCTGGATTTCTCTTCAAGAAAAACGTCGATCCGTCAAAAACAGTAGACAAATTTCAACCCCGGGGAGCAGGATTGGAAGAAACAGAAAATAGAATGTCTGAAATATCGTTACACCATCAAGAAGACGATATTCATCGAACAATGAAGGTGGGAAACATGTCCATCATAGCTGTCCTGTGTGTCATCCTCATCGTTCCAATATTCTTCAAATGTTGCGTTTGCTCAAGCAAGAAGCGCTGCTTCACCTACAAGAAAAACAAGCAGCCAGGCGAGGTACATCCCAAAATAGTAAAAGAAACCAGACGGACCGCAGACTCCAAATTGAGGTCTGTCTAAATCAAGGACCAACCAGAAGTCATCGAGCTCCAGGAGACTCCACCAGCTTTTTCAAGTCGTGTCGTCTTCTCGGCAAATAAATCTGCATTTCCAACTCGTACCACGAGAGGCCTTCGCCTCTCAGATTTCAACGCTCCGATCTAATCATCCTAAACAAGATAAGAATAATGTATAAGTCAAATCAAAATTTCACGGAAAAATAAAAATCCTCTTTTAAAGTACTTTAAATCCAAACCCAAAATAATTTTCGGGCCTTCCTGTGACCTCACAAATTCTTATACAGTTACCGTTACTTTACGTCGTATTGAAAGAGGATTCCTATTTTACCGGCATAACATTTTTAGAAAATTATATTACTATATTCTAATTAAGGAAATGTTTAAAATCTAAATTTATAAGATTAAGTTTCGAAAAATCATATATCTAAATTCAAAATTCATTCAAATTATAACAAATTTTTGAGTCACCTGGACATTTGAGAAAACAGGAGAATTGGTCATTCCTGTTAAAACTAAAGAAAGTATTTGAAAAAAAATAAAAAAAAAATAAAAAAAACACACACACTCATGCCCATATGTGTACGCACTATATGCATGTAGAAAAATGTAATAATTCTGTCATCCTAATTTTTGGTGAATATCTGATGTAACCCTTATATTTAAAAAAAGTTATTATTTTGGTGACGGAAAAATAATAGATTTTGGAGGAAAACCATATAAAATAATATAATAATATATAAAATCATATCATAAATATTTGCTGTATATATATATGTGTATATATATATATATATATATATATATATATATATATATATATATATATATTTATAGAGATATATTTAGAAAGATCAGAAAACCAAAAAAAATAATCTTCTGTATTTTATATAATTATATGATCTTCTAGTTGTGAGACTCTTTAGAATTGTAAGCGTTATCGCAAGCTTTTGTAAAAGAGAGGACATATGTTTAGGAAAGCAAGCGAGTTTCGCAACCCTCTTACTTTCCGGGCGATTGTTATGTCCAAATAATTTTTTTTTATTCTAATAATTATTTAAAAATAATTATCACAGAGCTCTTCCTTTCAAAAGCGCGCGAAAACGCAGCGTCAGCTTTTTCCACCTTTTTATGCGACAAAGAATAGTGGGAGGATAACTGCAATAAGACGAACGAATAATTAATAAACTGTCGTCACCTTCCACCAATGACAATAATTAAAAATTTCCCATCAATCGCGAAATCAAAGTTTATAAAAAGCCTGAGCACCCATAGCTCATGGCTAGTCGGTTCTTTCAACTTACGGTCCGCGAATATTCGAACGTAGAACTTTTGTGCACTCTTATTGCAGGATTCCGCCCCAGGCATTAAAAAGTCAATAAGAGGATCTTTAATATTTCCTATTTAAACCTTATTGCAGGAATCCGCTTCGGCGTTGAATAATCAATAAGGCATTCTAAAATTGACATCTTTTTGCGGTCAATTATTGCAGGATTCCGCTTAGGCGTTGAAAAGGCAATAATCGACCTTTTTATTTATTAAAAATCCTCAAAGATTAATAGAAACTTCCGGTCCGATTGAAATAGTGACGCAAATCACGTGTATTCGCAATTCCATCTCGTTCTGAGTTATTTTGCGCATAAAATCACTACTCGGATGTGTAAAAAGGACGCATTAAGTATAAAATAAAAATCTTATGAAAATATCCGTGAATAATCAATATTCTTAAAATGTCAATTGTTAAAAATTTGTGTAAGGGATTCAGTGAACAAGTGAATTGTAGCTAAATCAGAAATAAAAAGCAGAAAAACCATAAGTTCAGCCTTCCGCGTTTCATTCGAAAGTAGCACATAAGTTTACATCCTACAACCCCAGCCGCGCCCATCCAACCAAATCCTACAGGAGGAAGCTGAGTGAGCTGCAACGTTCTGGAGGGATCTAATCTGCCGTGATTAGAAAGAAGGAAACATCGAAAGGTAGGTGAAAGATTTACATTCTATTCTTTCATAAGATAACTGGTTCAACACAAGATCACCAGTCTCTTCGGAGACGTTTGGGTTCTTACTTCGAAGTAAAAGATCCACCATAAATAATAAATCATAGGAAGATACCTCTTCCTCGTATTCTTTAATGTTGTCCGCAACCTCCAAATCGCTCGTCTAAATTTTTCTATCGCTACCAAAGGGAGAAATCCCGGATAATCAATTTAAATTCAAGGGGCGGACATAACAGACGCTATCGATCAGTTAAGATTTGTATATATATTTTTGCTACTTCATACTTGTAATAAAACAATTTATAAAGTCGAGAAAACAAATTTTCCGATTGTGTTCACGTTATTACTTGCACGAAGTTACACTAATGAAGAATTTCATCTCATTTTCATTTCTTCATTCCCCCCTTTTTAATATTTTAGAAATAATTTGTTGGTTCAAAAAAAAAAAAAAATGATTTCTTGAGTCAATATAATTTTTCGTCAATGCACACGCCGTTTGCAATTTGAGCGTGTTCCCTTTTTTTAAAATCAACATGCCGTCCTGCAAAATTACAACTGTATAATAATAAAAACAAAATTCCATGGTAAAATTACAATACGTTATATAATTCCACAATAAAATTGTTAAAAATCCAGATTCATAAAGTTCCATAATTTCTGCGTAATATTATGTACAACATACTTATTTCTTGTTTTACTAAAATTATAGCAATTCGACTAACCGCACCATTTATAATTTATCCAGAAAATAAAATTTGTTCCTCATAATCTGAAAACAGACACTCATTGTTTTTTCTAACTTTTTAATCTGAGGTTTCACAATATAATAACTATAAAATAATTATAAGATAAATAATGATCGACTTAAAAGTATGGAGAAGTTTAACCACATTATTTGTAGTTGAATCAGAGATGATTTATTTGGATTAATATTCACACTGTTCAGAATTCAAAAGCAGATAATCATTTTTTTCTTAACTTTTTACCCTGAATTTCTACAATATAATAAATATAATGTAATTATAAGGTAGTTAATTATCGATCGAATAGCATCTAAAAGTTTAATCATATCATTTATAACTTAACTGATAAAAAATTATTTATGTTAAAATTCTATGCTGCATAAAATTCAAAACACGCGCCTATTATTTTTATTAATTTTATAACAGGGGTACTGTTACCTTGGTCGTCCCTAATTTCCTTTTCAAGGGCGCCACTGGAAGTGTTAAACGGTCTTCCAAAACCGGATCTTAATGTTTAGGGTCGTTGTAATTTTATATGTAAGAGAATGAATAGGAAGGATAATTTCTAATTATTTAATACTTTATTTAAAATAACAATTTCAACCTTTTATTTATTCAACCTTGACAATAATTCATTTTATAATCTTTGATCGAATAAACCTTAATAATCTTATGACCTAATACAATTTTCTCAACTACCTTTGACTATCACACATACACTCACGCGACTGAGTCCCCTAGACTATTATTTTACACACACTACTTCCTTAACCTAAACTTCCACGCGGTCAACACGACCCTCTACGTGGCTATAAACCTAAACTATTTCCCGCGTGGTCCCCTGGACCCTCTACGCGTCTACAAAACCTTAAATAATTAATTCACATGGTCTACTGAACCCTCTACCTGATTATAAAACCTTAACATTCTTAACACTAATTTTTTATTATTACTCTTTAACACGCACACATTCTATTAAGTATTTTCCTTTATTTTTAAGTAATCCATATTAAAATTCTTATACCATTTTAAAATTACTAATCAATTAATATATGTAATTATTTACAACCCCTAACGTTTTCCTTTTCACAATCAATTAATAAATTTATTTAAGCCGAGTTTACGCACTAACGTTTCATCGCCACTATCACAATACTCAAACTTGACTTTCAAATTCCTCGTTAAATTCCCGGCACATTTACTATGAATAGATTAATTGATTTTATTCCTTTTAATTATATTTAATTGATTAATTTATGTTTAAAATTACTCTAATATTAATGATTAGATTAAAGGTTATTAGATTGACTAGATTAAGAATAATTTTTCGGCTTGCGGTTTCTTGAATGGCCTGGAAAATTCTACGACGCATTGAATCCAGCCATGTTGCCTAGATTCTTCGAGAAGCGTCAAGAACACTCGATTGTCTAGCATCTGGCTGACGAACTTATTTCCACATCGATTAATTAATAATTAATAATTAATTTAAGTAGTTTGGCCAAGACGCAACGATCAATTTACGGACACCACGTACGATTTTGTATGACTATTTATTTATTAATTTATTTTAATTAATTAATATTTTGTTCAAACGAGGACTCAAACACGAAATTTCTGGCTTGTGTTGTACACAATAGGCCTATAAATTTCTACGACGCAATAATTCCGGCAATGGCCTGGAATTATGAACGACGCCCTGGATCCGGTTAGATAACGTCTGGCTGAATTTTGTCACGTAGCGATTCAAACGTGAATCGCTGCGCGCGCTTTTCCATCTCGCCGTGAATTTGACAACACCTCCTAGCTCAAATCAAGCGCATTTATTTATTATAATTTATTATTATTCAAATATTTATATTATTTTGATCGATTATTTTAGTATGATTTAATTATGGATTTATCGATATTATTGTTTATTATGTTTATATATATGTTTTGATAATTATTTTGAAAATTATGTACTTAATCGATATTTTCATTTCAGTTAGTAGCACACATGCGCGTATGTTATAGATGAAAATATCGACCGAAGGGAGAGTAAGTCGATATAGTGGGGATAAAAATCAATATTTTTATCCAGCCACGTGGTGCACTAAGTTAATTATTATTTTATTATTTGAAAGAGATAGTACCGATTATGTTTATGTTCATTGATAGGAAATATTATTCGATTTATTATTATGATATAACTCAGGTCGTGTGACAATTTTATATGTTTTATTTTAATTGATAATTTCGGGTCCGAGGTCATGAGAGGGGATAACACGTGAGTGATTACCCTCTCTCGGAAAAATCAAAAAAAGATATAGTCAGAGAGGACTGGGATTTTGTGAAGGTAGGACGTGTTGTTGTCCGTGATTACTTTTGAAAAAATGTTCTGGCCCAGTTGCCGTAATTTTGTAAAATTAAATAGTTAAAGTTTATTTAATTTGGATAATTGATATTCTGTTATATGAAGTAAAAATATAGTTCATGTGATATTTATTATCCGAAAGCTCCAGAAGTTAATTGTTATCAACGCCGGTAAGTCAGTTGTATCTTCATTTGTTGCATCGGCTATCGCTGGCCCTACAGTAGAGTTGATCGCGGTATTTGCTTGATAAATA